>NW_010412073.1:4022-5166 GCF_000710305.1 Buceros rhinoceros silvestris | reverse complement strand
CAGAGAAGAACCTGGGGATGCTGGTCAGCAGCCGATTGGACATGAGCCAGCAGAGTGCCCAGGTGGCCAAGAAGGCCAATGGCATCCTGGCTTGTGTCAGCACTGGTGTGGCCAGCAGGAGCAGGGCAGGGATTTTTCCCCTGTACTCGGCGCTGGTGAAGCCACGCTTTAAATACGGCCATTGTCTGAGGAGGGATCTGTCTGTTCTGCCTTCAATTCCAATCCGTGCATTCTTGAATTGAGTTCTGGAATTCAGCTCCTGAATCCAGTTCCCATATGCCACTGAGCCTAGTCTGGGCCTTCCCCAGTGTCTGCCCTGCAGCATCAGTGGTGACAGGAACATGATTGCCATCAGAGGAGTTGGATTCAGTATTGGTATTGCATATATTTGTCTACATTTCATTTTAATTATTATTATTTTCACTAAAACAGTTTTAGTTTTCCAACCCATCAGTCTCTCCCCATTATTCCCTTTCTCTTCCCGTTTCGGAAGGGAGAGGGGTTAATAGGGAGCAGCTGTGATTTGTCTAGTGGCCAGCCCAGCCCTAACCGTTGATGCACGTTGACTGTGGGTGACTGTCCTCTCTGGCAGCCTCGCACCTGATTCGTTCAGTGATGAATTCAGTGGCAAATCAGGGTCTCAGCATCTTCCCTGGTCAGGCTCAGTGTTCACAGGACAGTGAGCAGATGTGCTGGCTGGACTCATGGCTGGAAATGCCAAGAGTTCCCAGGGCAGATCCAGAGGCTGCCTCTGAACTTTCATAGCAATGTTCTCCTCGGTGTCACCAGCAGCTGTGTAAATAGTATCAGCCATGATGTGACGTTCATTTGCTTGTCCTCAGCCCTTCCATAAGGACACAGTATATACCCTAATGCATCCACAGAACGTTGGATGACTTTTTTGGTCTTGTTTCATTTACTGGTTGTCTGATTTCTATATGCCTCCTACAGCTGGAACAGAAAACCATTGTCTAAGTGTCAGGGATATAAGAGCACTTGTGATGAATGCGCTTAACCCTCTTAACTGCATTACCCATGGTTTGGTGCAGGCTCCAGAGGAGGTAGAAGCCTGAGCTGTGGCCAGGCCAAGAGCCCCCCTAGACAACCCGCAAAGCAGCAGAGAGACCCAGTGAGTACCAGTGCG
>NW_010412073.1:1649-3854 GCF_000710305.1 Buceros rhinoceros silvestris | reverse complement strand
GACCATGCAAGAAACACATGAATAGGGGGTGTTTTTCCCAGGACTCATTTATCAAGGAACAAAGACGGTTTTGGGTACAAGGAGGCTCACGCACACCTTTCCCACTGTATGCACTTTGACTACGAGCCAACCACTTTATCCGGAAAACACGACAGCCTCAGGGAGCCTTCTTTGAGCATTCCCCGCTGGGCACTGTGGCTGCATGGTGCTGGTCTCCCCTACAGCCGGGACACCTCTCAAGGCTGCTCTTTGAGGCAGTGAGACCTTTCTCCAACAACAGATTGTTGGATGAGCCCAATTTGAGGACCCCCTGAATTGCAGCTGGACTGCACGCTAGGCAACTGTCCCCTTGAGCAGGGACACCTCTCAAGGTTTGAGATTCCTTACCAGAGACTAAGAAAGAGCACCTTCTTTACCCATGGTGGAGAGACTCCTTATTCATGACAGATCCTCAGAAAGTGACTGATAGCATGCTGAATCAATGCTAGCAAAGTCCAGGTGTCTAATTCCATTAGACATAAACTATTGGCCAAATCTTGGACTAAGCCACACCTGTGGATCCACATCCACATCCACCAGTACGCCACATCCATCTGTGGATCCAGCCACACCTAGACACCTCTCTGACAAGGGAGTAGTCTCTTTTCTCTTAGAAAGCAAGGGGGTCCGTTCTGAACCTTGTGAAAGTCTTCCTTTACCTCCTTATTAATTCTGTTAGACACAAACCCTTAACCAAGTCTGGAACTAAGTTTGACCCGAGGCACAGCTAAGCTCCATCAGGAATTTAGAAACCAAGAGAGTCTTCTCTGGACCTCATGACTCAATGAGAGGGCCTCCCCTACGCTTTTGTGTCTCTGGCCCCCGTGTAAATAATTCTAAATCCATTCTAACTTGATATTCCTTTGTATGTTTCTTTCACATAATAAGGAAATAACTTTGCCTTGATGAACCTTGCCATCAAACTTTGTTAAGCCACACTTTTACAAATTCACATTAAAATTGCTTTTGCTAATAACTTTGACAATGATTCTCTGAGCGATCTAAATCACTCACCCACAAAAAATCGGTGTAGCTGGCAGAATACTAAGTCAGAATTCCCTACAACCCTATTGTCCCTACCCAGCCTCCCAGGGCCTCCTCTTGCCTCTGTTCCACCACCCCATTTCTGTCCCCCAGGGCTATGTAGGAGCATCCATGAGCTCCTGCAACATCACAATAGGTCTGGTCTTCAGCTCTCCACAGCCCCTCTGGGCAAACAAGTATAAAGGAGAGATACGATAATCCATGCTGGGATATAAAATGGGTAAAAAGGAAGGAAAAGGAAGGTAAAAAGTGGAAAGCTATATTGATATTGACCCTATGGCAATCTGGTCATAGCGTGAGAGGTGGAAAAATCAAGTCAGAATTAGACTGGTTACTCAGAAATTGCCTGTGGACAGCAGTAGACAGGTTGAGACAAACAAGGTAAAATCTCTATCTGAGGAAGAAAACTCACGGAAAACAATGTAACCTATAATTAAAAGCACAAAATAAGTACTTAAAAGGTAAATCACAACCCCACATCACAGCCAAAGCTCTGCAGCAATGGCAACATCCATTTGACACTGTCAAAACCGGCTGAGTCAAGTTTATCAATGCTGTGCATGGAATTGTTTGAGATGAACACACAGTGTGACCTGGAGCCCAATCCCCCACCCTTTGAACACCCTGTGATGTCCCAACCCACCTCCCCTGAGTACTCCGTGATACGCTCCTTGACTCAGAGGGTGAAAGGTCCAGGGATTAGCACCAAATAAACGCAGCAGAAGAGCCTGATGCTCCTCCAGGGCAGCAGCTGCCCCCTGCTACTATCGCCGCCTGCAGTCTCACTTCTTGAGAGCTAACTGATTTACAGACTCAGTTTACCAGGAAATCTGGAGAACTTGTGTCCACATGAATAGTTCATTGTGTTGTGCAGCTGGATGGATTTGCAGCTCACCTGCTGGTGACAAAGCAGGTGAGAGCAGAAGGCTTTGGGAGGATGCTAGCGAATTAGAGCAGGCAATGCTAAAATGCGCCTTTTTAGACTTGCTAAAAAGAGGAATATATGTCAGTGCTGGACAAACTGCTCTGAATAACCCATGGCAGCAAGACCCCATCGCAGGCGGGCTCCACCGCCCCGAGGTCCGAACCATCGTCCGGCCGCGGCAGCAGCGGGTGCCGGCT
>NW_010412073.1:0-1539 GCF_000710305.1 Buceros rhinoceros silvestris | reverse complement strand
CCGACCCACCGCCCGGCCGCGGCAGCAGCGGTTGCCGGCTCCCGGCGGCCGGCAGGGAGCCCGCAGCAGGTCACAACAGCCCGTCTGGTGTCTGCACGACGGTCCAAAAGCGCCACCTGAAGCCTGAACGACACAAGCACAGGGAAGGTCTGATGCTAACCCCCAGCCCCAGCCCGTCTCCGCCACACCGCGACCGCAGGAAAGCCACGGAGAGCCGGAAAAAAGAAACAGCTTCTGAGCGCTGCCAAGCAGAAAGGCTGAGACAAAGGTGTGAAGATTTGGAAGATTTAAAGGTTTAAAGCAGTTGCAGCCTCAGGGTCTTTCCATAGCTACTCTCAAACAAACTAGCAGGCAACCTGTCTCCCCACACCTCTTGACTGGATGGACTGCAAGACGGCGAGCAGGGAGACAAGGTCTGTAAGAGAAGATCAGGCTCATGACCTCCTGGGGAACCTGAACATACGTAAGACTACGGGACCCTGATGAGATGCATCCCACGGTCTGAGGGAACTGGGTGACGGAGTTGCCAAACAACTCTCCATGACATTCGAAAAGTCCTGGCAGGCAGGGGAAGCCCCTGGTGACTGGGAAAAGGGCACCATTGCACCCATTTGAAAAATGGTCATGAAGAGGACCCTGGGAACTTCCGATCTGTCAGCTTCACCTCCGTGCCTGGCCAGACCATGGAACAGATCCTCCTGGAAGCTGTGCTAAGGCACTTGGGGGACAGGAAGCGGTGTTAAGGCACTTGGGGGCCAGGGAGGTGATTCAAGACAGCCAGTGAGGGCTGACAACCAAGAGCAAGATCTACCTGACCAACATAGTGGCCTTCTGTGATGAAGCGGCTCCACCACTGGACAGGGGAAGAGCTATGGATGTCATCTCTTTGGACTACTGCGAGGCCTTTGATGCAGTCAGCCACAACATCCTTCTCTCTAAATTGGAGGACTATGGATTTGAGGAGTAGACTGTTGGGTGGATAAGGAATTGGCTGGATGGTTGCATTCAGAGAGTTAGTGGTCAACAGCTCTATGTTCAGATGGAGATCAGTGACAAGTGTCGTCCCTCACGGGTATGTGTTGGCACAAGTGCTGAGTTGCTAGCAGGGTGGTTCGTGTCAGTTTAGGTTAATGAGGAAGAAAGCCTGTAATAAGTCACATCTAGAGTGTAGTGATGAACAGCTCAGTGTCCAGACCGAGGTCAGTGACCAGTGGTGTCCCTGAGGGGTCTGTTATGGCACCAGTGCTATTTAACACCTTCATCAATGACGCAGTGGAATCGAGTGCCCCCTCAGCAAGTTTGCAGATGATGCCAAGCTGAGTGGTGAAGATGACATGTCTGAGGGACAGGGTGCCATCCAGAGGGACCTGGACAAGCTGCAGAAGAGGGTCTGTGTGAACCTCATGAGGTTCAACAAGGCCAAGTGCAAGGTCCTGTAGCCAGGTCAGGGCAATCCTTGATACCAATACAGACTGGGAGATGAAGGAATTGGGAGCAGCCCTGCAGAGAATGGCTTGGGGGTACTGGTGGATGAAAGGC
>NW_010412072.1:48019-63062 GCF_000710305.1 Buceros rhinoceros silvestris | reverse complement strand
TGGAGCCAGCCCAGCTCTAACCCTTGACAGTTGCTATCAGCCATGTTCGTGAAAGGCAGATTGTGACTGGAACAGAGGGACTCTGTTAGCTAGGAGGCTGATAGTCTCATCATGTCACCCGTGTGGGTGCTTTGTTAGAAGACACTGAAAGATGTGGGTAGTTCACACTAATAAAATGGAAACGGTGGGAGGATGTACTTGCTGTTAATAATGCATTCAAGGTAGGAGACCCATCAGGGATGAAGTTATTTAAGATATGGGATAGTGTTGGAGAAAGAAAAAGCAGAAATAAACTGCTCATGAATGAAGCTATGCTGGGTAGTAAAAGCCTATCTGCTATCTGTCCTTATGAAAAGGAAAGAGAAATCACGTTTGGAAATTCAAGGGACAGCTTGTAGCAACTATGGGGAAAACTATGAGGGATAGTGGAGACTGGGAGAGCAGATTGTTGGAAGATTTAGGCCAAGATGACTGAACAGAATTAGGCAAAACTTTCATTGATGTCTCTCACAACAGACGCATCCCCTAAAGTGACTGCCATTGTGAGGGAATGAGAAGCAATGTGTCCCTCCCTGTCCTACCCCAGTCCTCTCCTCAGTCTGTGCTCACAGCTTCCCAACACGTTCAGCCAGCTGTGCAGCAGATTTTGCTGATGTTTTTTCATTCTTCAGTGGTGCCTTGCTCAATGGAATTTGGGTTGTGTTCTTGGGCCAGCAGGGGAAGAGCTCACTTTCACAGATTTAATTCTTTCATTTCCAAGGGGAGTTGCAGGGCCATTGTTAGAACTCTGGCACCGTTACCAAGCCCTTTATTTTATGGTCTGTTGTTGTGGTATTCAAAATGCTTGTGAAAAGAGAGGCCCAAGAGAGCCTTGAATTTGGCTTAAAAATACACAGTATTGTTAATGTTCTTGTTGGCTTTTGGAGGAGAGTAACTAAGGCTTTGTAAAGGCCAGGATAGCATTCAAGTTTTGGGTATGATCTTAGAACTTAGAGAGTGTCTGCCGTATTTTGTATTTCCTGCAATACCTACCGCATCTTCGTAGGTCTCCTTGAAAATACCAGTAGGGTGAAGGGACCCTCCTTCCCTTGAGCTTCAACATTTGTGCACCTAGGAGGTCCTTACTGACCATACTTTGATCCGTAAGTTATGCCTGCCTGCTGTAACTCTTCCCGTTACTGCTCTGAAGATCGCTGTCTGATTCTTTTGGTCCACAGCAAAGTGCAAGCTCGCAGGGCATTCTCTGCCTATCTACAGCATGTTCAGTTACGACTGACGAAGGAAGCTGGTGACCAGATCCAGAATGCTGCCTGGGCCGCCAAAGAGGATGAGCAAATGGTAAGAAGCTTTGTGTTGGTCAGAATAAGAAGCCAAGCTGAAATCTACCTGGAGAGTTTCAAGGTCCGTTTCCTTCCTTGGAAGAACCGAAGTCCAACCAAGGTTATAGTTGTCTATCTTTGTCCAGCTGCCAGTGCTGCGTTTTTAATCTATAGAAAAGGTAGGACTTCTGACTGACGTCTGAGCAGTGACAGGATAGACAGCTCTTAACGCCTAGAGTGTGGTTGACAGTCAGCTGCTCAGATCTTTCACTGGTTCTCCACTGATCTCTGAGTTTTCCTACTTTTGAATTCTTCTCTCTAAAATTCTGTAAGATTACTTGTCAGTATCTGGTTTCTGCTGCGTTAAACAAAGCTTACATCTACTCAAATTGAACAGGTATTCAGTTAATCTTTTTCTCACATGTACTGTTTTACACTCTGCAGGCATCTGCCCTTGGGAGACTTCTTTACGTCCTAGAAAAAGGAAAAAAGTAAAAGTCACTGAGGAGAGAAAGTCACTTCCTAGTATATTTGTTGGGTTTGGTTTTGGCTTTTTTTTTTTTTTGAATTGCATTAATTTTTCTAGGCAGTATTTTACATCCTGTATTGGATGTACATACATCTTAGAATGCAGGCCCAGATCCCCTCACAAATCTTCCTAAAAGAGCTTTGTACGGTAGCCTCTTGAGCTTTCTGCAAATCCGAATGTATTCTCGCTGAGTGTGTATTGCAAGGAAACAGCCAGTGCAGTTCAGAGATGAAAATGTAGGTCAAGAATAATCACAGAATCACAGAATGGTAGGAGTTGGAAGGGACTTCGGAGATCATCTAGTCCAACTCCCCTGCTAAAGCAGGTTCCCCTAGAGCGGGTTGCACAGGATCATCTCCAGGTGGGATTTGAACGTCTCCAGAGGAGAATCCATGATCTCTCTGGGCAGCCTGTTCCAGTGCTCTGCCACCCTTCAAGTAAAGAAGTTTTTCCTCATGTTCAGATGGAACTTACTGTGTTCCTATTTGTGCCCCTTGCCCTTTGTCCTGTCACTGGGCGTTACTGACCCCATCCTCACTCTTTAGATATCGATAAGCACTGATAAGATCCCTTCTCAGTCTTCTCCAGGCTAAACAGAATCTCAGCTTTTCCATTTGACTCAGTGGAAAATGTTGCTCCTGCTCTTTCCAAGTAGGAATTAAAACTGACTTTTTGAGAGTAATTTTGTCCACTGTACTGTGAAAATGACTGTACTGTTAAAATGACAGATCAAACCAGCCTGGAGTAATGGCAGCAAGAGGCGAGCTGTGAAATCCCATAGTTTGGCCGTGAGGCTGCTTGTTCATTAGCAGAGCTCTTGACGTAAAGCAAATTCAGAGGGGAGGCAGAAAGGGTTCAAAACACTCACAGGATGTACCTTGCCTTAGAACCTGCCTTGCCATGTATTTCCTCTACCAGAAGTCAAACAGAGATAGCAGGGGATTGGAATTACATGGCTGTAGATGTAGTCATCTGTTGCTGTGGAGAGGCTGTGACAACAATATGTGCATGAAAAGTGATGAAATGGGGCTGCATCACTCGAGTGGAGATGTTGGATCAAGATTCCCTTCCCTGTGATAGTGCTGAGAGGGTTTAATGTCAGTATTCTTCATCACAGGCCTACTTTAACATATTGCAGGTTGTTTTTTCAAAATGCTCTTCTGAGGTTTTGGACTTCACGGGTGATTGTGTGTTGTTGCTGCTTTTTGCTGCCTTTTTCTTGTTGGTTTGTTTCATCTGCCATGCTTTTTAGGGAAACAGTCCACAAGTGTTCCCAGCTCTGACCCGCCTCAGGCAAGGCACACCATCATTTTTCTCCCCCCACCCTGGATTTGTGGGACTATATTAAAAATGCGTATTTTTGCCTGCCAGTTGTCAGCTCATTTTCCCTGGACAGTGCATTTAGTTCTTGGCAGTCATTAGGTGTAGTACCTCACTTCTCCCCACGTTTTGCAGCTCATTCATTAACTCCATCTCTTTTGCCTTCAGGAGCTTGTGGTACGCTTTCTGAAGCGAGCCGCTGGCAATCTTCGGCAGTCCTTGAGGATGCTGCTCCCCAGCCGCTGTTTAAGACTAGACGATCGTCGTCGTATCCTGGCTCACCTGCTGGGCGAGTTCATAATCCGTTATAACAAGGTGAGTAATTCTTTCTCGATTCTTCTTTTGGTAGGTCTTTCGGGTTTTGTTCTCTTCTTCTAAGGAATCTCCTGCTGGCTGCTGTCAGAGACAAGACAGCATGCTGTTTTTAAGGGTCTGTTCTGTAATTCACATGGTCTGTTCGTAGTTGTGCATTCCGTAATGGTAGTTTGTGCAAATTGTCAGATAGACAACGGTACTAGTACATTATGCAATCCAGTGACTGTGCATAAAAGCAGAAAGAAGTGTTGAAATGAAGTGGAATTTAACTGGCAGTCCACTTTTTCTTTGGCTTGTATTCTATTCCAGGACTTTGTAATGCCTCTTCCCGTTTCTCCCTATTTTTATGATGCTTCTTTAGAGAGATATATATATATTTAATACAGAACAGTATGAAATATGTATTTTACCATTTGTGTGGTATACCAAGGTACTGCTACCTATCTGTAGTATGGGACTCTGCACGCTCAGTGATAAGGAGAAGTAGGTCCTAATTTAAATAATATTCACCTCTTTAGATGTAGAAGATGCTGTTTTTATCATAGTGGTTTCATGCTAATCCTTGTTTTGCAAGCACAGCTTTACCTCTCTTTTACCACCTAGCATTTCTTTACTGTCAGAACAAGAGTAGGTTTAATTTTGCTTTCAAAGGCTGCTGTGCACACCTCCTACTTGTCAGCAAAGGTGGTTCACTTATGATACCTTCTCAGAACTGACACCTGACAACTTGATTTGTCAAAGCAAGGTTGGTGTTGAACCAAATCTGTTCCAAGGAGGGCTTCGTATGCCTAATGTTCACTGAATTGCTGTGTTAGGAGTAACAACAAAACTCTTGGGTGGCTCTGTAGTGAGTGAAGAATGCAGCTGCTTTGGATATAATTTTCGCTCATATTGTATTTAAACTTAAGGATTTTTTTCTAACTCCTGAGTAAATTCACAGAAGAAAGCTGTGTAAGTGGAGATAAATAAGTGTGTAAATGTATTTTCTCAATTAAAACAAGTGAGAACAGATCACCTGAGGTCTTAGGATGTACATGTTTAAGCCATTGAGACACTCTTAGGCTATGAAGTTTTTTGGGGTCTGATTCCAAGAGATAGACTCCTTTAACTGACTTGTAACTTCAGATTTAGTAGGAGACTTCTACTAGCCATTATGTATCTTCTGTAATGACACAGAAGAAAAAATACTGCCTCCAGCAAACTAAGTAAAATAGATCACATATTGTCCAGACTTTTACTTAAATAGTGAAGGGTAGAGACATGTCTCAGAGCAGCTTTTTCTTCCCGCTCCTGAATTATCTTTCAAATGATGTGTCTGACCCTTTTGACGCAGGAGCGCTCAGAGTACCAGTAGGAAGCAATGAAGCGAACGTAAGTCTGGCCAGATAAATTTTATATGCTGATATTGGTATTTCAGAGAGGCCTGTAAGGTTTGGGGTTTTTTTTAACTTACAAAAATGTTTGTATCAATGCAACCTCTGGTGTCAACAAGTTAGAATTGTAGAAACACAGAATCATCTGGTTGGAAGACACTTTACAGATCATCAAGTCCAACTGTTCACCCTGCACTGCCAGGTCACCTCTATACCATGTCCCTCAGCACCACATCTACACATCTTTTAAACACCTCCAGGGATGGGGACTCCACCACGTCCCTGGGCAGCCTGTTCTAATGCTTCACAGCCCTCTCTGTAAAGAAGTTCTTCCTGATATCTAACCTAGATCTCCCCTGGTGCAGCCTAAGGCCATTTCCTCTCGTCCTGTCACTTGTCACATGGGAGAAGAGACCAACCCCCACCTCTCTACAACCTCCTTTCAGGTGGTTGTAGAGAGCAGTAAGGTCTCCCCTCAGCCTCCTTTTCTCCAGGCTAAAAAGATTATGTATATCTGAGAGCTTGCTCCCATTCTCACACACAAAGGCTTGCCATCTTTTATTTCAGTATATTTTAGTGTATAAATGTGTATTTGCCACAGGCTATACTTTCTTCGCTTTCGCTAAAGCAGTGGTTTTTTGGTATGTAGATAAGCCTTTGGCAATTTGCTACATGACAAAAGAAATTAACTCAAGAGGAGAAGTCCTAGTTTACAGTAGGAAGTGTGGATGCCCTCAGCAGCCCTCCCTGATTCAGTTTCTTTAATATAACTTTATATTTTTGCCCTCTATCCTTCCTGAATATCTCCTTTTGGGACAGATGCTCAAATAAAAGCTATGATGAGGAACTCTGTATTTGTGACAGAGACAGCAAAAGTAGGAAAGGGCCCTGATATCTGTTAAGAATGATTTTTTTTTCCCCTCCATGCTTCCTTATGTCCCAGCGAAGAGTATATTTGAAAGAGCAGCATGTATTTTTGAAGGCTTGACCTCTTCTCAGGAAATCAATTCTAATAAGTTATGTCAAGTGAAGGAATAAGGAGTTTAGAGTATGCTTAGCATGCTGTCTCTGGGGATCTCTATATTTATCCATTCAGTTGCACATAATGAATTCCAAAGAGCCAAATTATAAGTATTTGACTTTTTTTTTTAGATCCCATGGAACTGCTTTTTGTTTTCTCTGAGCTGTAGTTGTGCCATAGAACTTAAAGGAACTGCATAGAGGCACTTACTGATACTGCTTATTAACAGGAAACGGAGCAGATGGTTCAGAAGCAATCAAAAAAGAAACAGGAAGAGGAGGAGGAGGGAGTGAATCCTGAAAGTTTTCAGAACTTCATTACCAGAGCAAGGTAGGAGTGGATTTTATTCCCTTTGATAACGGAGCTCCCACACCTGAAGCTGATGGGGTTGTTCTGAAGATGATCTGTTTGGTCTGAAGGCCGCTAGGTACCTTTAATGACTGTAGCTCCTGCTCTTGCTGGGAGACAGAGAACTTGCCTTTTCTCTTTTCTCCTTTCTAGCAACCAAACACTTGTAGCAGCAGCATCTGGTGCATGGAGAAGGGCATACAATGGATGTTTTGACCATTAAATAGATTCCCAAAAGACAGAAGTAGTTCTCTGGTCTGTGTAAATTTCAAACTGCTGCGGAGTTGAGTCATTTGATTAGCTAGTGGTTAATGGTTGGTTAGCATCCTGTGATGCTGGAGGAAAAGTGTTGGGGGGTCTCTCCCCAGCTGTTAGGGTCACCAGTTGTGGTGGGCACCAGTTGTTGCGATCGGTTGGGACGGACAACGCGACAACAGCTTGTGTGCACACAAAGCCTTGGTTGAAATACAAGTGCAACTGCACTGCCCTGCGTTCTCTCTTATCACATAGTTTTATAATCTTCTAGTATGGTGTTTATTCTACGTGCCCTACTTGGATTGCTTTCAAGTGCACTCTCCTCCAATCAGCTACTGCCCCAGCCTCTCTGTCTCCTCCCAGACGACACACTTCCTGCTGCTGACTGACAGCAGGCTAATTCGGCTTCCTCCCTGCCGGGGTCACGGCCACAGAAAAGCAGCAGTACTTTGGAAGGAGAATGAAACCAGGGCTGCTGCTCAGATGTCCTTGAGCCACTTGTTGTGGCTCTGGCTCTCTTGTTTCCGAGAGTAGAAACTTATCTTATGCTTGCTGCTTCTCTTCAGGAACTCTCCAGGTCTGGACTTTCTGCGATGAGGAAGGAAGGAAGGGAGTTAGATTCGCTGTCTTCATCTGAGCCTCTGATTTGGCTTGCTAAGGCAGTTCAGTGCACTCCCTGCTCCCCCCCAGCCGACCCCCTTCCTGCTGCTGACTGACAGCAGGCTAATTCGGCTTCCTCCCTGCCGGGGTCACGGCCACAGAAAAGCAGCAGTACTTTGGAAGGAGAATGAAACCAGGGCTGCTGCTCAGATGTCCTTGAGCCACTTGTTGTGGCTCTGGCTCTCTTGTTTCCGAGAGTAGAAACTTATCTTATGCTTGCTGCTTCTCTTCAGGAACTCTCCAGGTCTGGACTTTCTGCGATGAGGAAGGAAGGAAGGGAGTTAGATTCGCTGTCTTCATCTGAGCCTCTGATTTGGCTTGCTAAGGCAGTTCAGTGCACGCAGTTACTTTCACAGTGAAAAAACAGCGTTTTCCAACTGTGCATGCCTTTACCTGCCTTAAACTTAAAAGACTCTGGTAGGAAATGTATTTTGAAAATACGTAAATAATCTTTATGGCCTGTAGCATTGTGTGAAAAACAATGATATTACAGCTGTGGAGAGTTCTGAAATTACTCAGTGAACTGGAATTATGTCCTCAAAGTCTTCGATACCTGAGTACAAAACCCGATTCCTTTTGACTCTTTTATTTGACCGGTATATGACATGCCTACATGGGCAAGGACTGTTGCCAATATCTGGGCAGCTAGAATTCACCTGCCCTTTTAATGCATTTCTGTCGTCGGTTGACAGCCACTGCAGCTTTTTCATGATCAGTTATGAAACTGTTCTTTTTTCTCTCTTTGGACAGCACTCTTAGTGACTGGTGAGAAGTGGGTGATAGCTGAGGCTTCTTAAGTAATTTCAGGAGGTTTCACAGTCTCTTTTAATGCTACATTTCATGAAAATGCTAATTCATTAAAACAATGAATTTTACATTTTGCTAATGTAATTGATGGAGTCATTACCACAACAGATTTACAGGCTACGGGAGTAGTCTTGCTGCTTTTCAGATAGAGTTCTGTAAGAGAATGATTCTACAAGACATCCGATTGCCGTATACCGTAACATCTACTCATGTTACTAGAAATGCAGATTACATGGCCCCCGGCAGACTTTGACGTCTCTGGCCACTGGAACGACGGTTACCTCCTAGGGCAGGGCAGTTTGCTTTTTGCCGGAAACGCTGAGATGGTGTTTGGGGCAGAACCGCATACTCTCCTGTTTCCATGTTGCTGGCTACCATGCCATCATGGCCTGATGCACAGTCTCGGCTGGGACTGGAGATTTTTGCTGGATCAGCTGCTGAGTGATAAAGAATTTCCACTTTGTGTGTTCTGCAGTACAGTTAATGCAACACCAGGGAAAGTGGCTAATAAATATTGTCACTTAATAAGTAGGATTGTTTTATTGACTCTGTAACTTTGATATTACATGGATGACATTGTTTTTAGTTATACTTACACTACAACCATTGCTGCTAAACATTCTCCGTGCAACGTTGAAGTAAATACTTATGCTAGTAAATTCACTTGAAAATTTAAAGCACCTTTCCACCTACAACCTTTCATTATCTACATTTTTTCTTCACCTTTTTTCTCATGGGTCTGAGAGAAAGGTGAACTTTGCAGCATGCCCTGAAGGTCCAAACTCTAGTGGGATCAGCTTTAGATATCGCTTTTACCAAAGCTCAGACTACCTAAGACTAGTACTAGTGCATATGCAGGGGACTTTTTGAAGGATTATAACTGCCGCTATGCAAATTTATATTTCTGTGTTATGTTTTCTTGAAGTGTTATTGGCACTATGTTTCTTGCTTTCGGTGTTTGCTCTGCCGTGTATCCATATACCCATATATAAGTCCTCTTAAACTGCGCTGCCTCCAGTAAGCATACCCACTGGAGAGCAGAATCTGTCTATTTGAGCCATGTACCCATACTCACTAGTGCTGAGGCAACACTGAAAGGAAAAGGAAAGCATATTAGATAGGAAAACAATTAGAATTACAGCTTGCACAATCTCTAAAACGAATGGCCAAGTAACTGATGCTGCTTTGGGTCCAGCAGATGCTTAGGACGTTGTGGCAGTTAAATTCTCATCTTATAAAGAAAATGAGAAATCCATGCAAGTTTTGTGAGATTCACAAAAATACCCACCTCTTTGCTTTTCTTGCAGTATTGGCTAATTAACAAGCTCTTCCCTCCTCTTCCCTCTTTTCTCCCCACTGCTGAATTGAAACTACTAATGAAGACAAAATAGTTCTCTCATGAACAAGATAGATGCTTGTTCCCCAGCACCTGGGGAAGTTTCACAAATTTAGCTGTGAACTGAATCTTTTCTATTGAGCTGATCTCCCCAAAAATGTTTGGAGTTTTCACTTGCCTTCTATTTGTCTTGGGAAGGCTCCTGAATGCCTTGAATTTTCTGCTGCATAAGAAAATGGCATTTCAGTGGGAATCTCAGATTTGACCAAGGCATGTTCCTTTCCTTCTACTCTTACCCTGCAGAACTAAATAAATCACTAGTTTGTCTGGCGTGTCCTTTTTTCCCCCACTCCTCTCTTCAGTCTCTTTATGAATTCTTACCTTTGATTGTTACATGAGTGCAGAAAATCTTAGAATCCTCGCTTAAATGTACTCTTCTCTTCTTACTGTAGTGAAAGTGACCTGGAGGAAGTGCTGACATTTTATACACACAAAAACAAGTCAGCAAGTGTCTTCCTAGGAACAAACGCCACAAGCACAAAAGCCAGCAACACCAGTAACCAGACAGAGAAACAGCCTCCAGAAGGTAAGTTTTGCAGGCAGTTTTGATATTAGTTGCCCAGACAAATGCAGTTTAACTTCAGCCTATGGGAAGAGAACAATTCCTCCTTTTTTTTTAACTGACTCTATATGTGAAGACTAGAGTAACTGCACTCCTACCCTTTTTGCCTGAAGTGAAATGGGATGAATCTGGACTAGTATTTATAAGGAACTGCATGTTGTTGCTCATGACTGAAATAAGAATGTGCAGACTGAAGGCACTGAGATTTGAAATGAACAGAGATTCCTGAAATCAAAGTAAAGGATAAGAGAAATCAAGGCCTCCTAAACTGTGCTGCCTACAGTAAGCATACCCACTGGGCAGCAGAATCTGTATGTTTGAGCCTCATTAGGTGTTCCGTGGAAGGGAATTGCAGTGCCAGCCATACATATTCAAGTAGTCCATGGTGCGGTACATGATAGCACAATTATGATCAATACAGTACATGTGTACATACAATACAGTACATCAATACATGGTCTGCAGTAAATACTAGCAAGGAAGTCCATTGTAAAAAGGTTTAAATTCTGTTGTCCCGTTCTAATATCATAGTTTGCGTTATGCTGTGTCCTGATTCCTTGATTTTATTATAGAGCATCCTGAGGTGGTGAGAAAAATAAAAGGTGGTCAGCCCAAAAGTTCAGTTGCAGATCTGGCTGCAGAAGGAGCATTAAAAGGCTATAAATCCAAAGAAGTTAAATCAACCCGTAAGTGAACTGGCTTAAATTATCATCAAGAAGAAAATAATGGATGCATATACTCTTTTTAATGCTGTTTTAAACAAAGGATGGAATCTTTGGGTTCAAACAGAGGGATTCAAATACCCAATTTGGGGGAAGATTCTGCAGATTTTTCTTTTAAACCCAGAAGATACTGTAGAATGAGCAGTCCAAAAGAGTTAGCTGCTCTTCTGAGGGGGAGATACCATCTAGATGTGATAGATCCCAGTAGATACAGGAGATTACCATCTAGATATGGTGAGCTTTGAAAGAAGTTATTCATAATGTAAAGCCTCTTGTTTTTGCTGGTAGATGAGATGATTTTGGCTTCCATGTGTCTGAGTAGAGACATCTTTGGTGTGTTGATATTATCCAAAGACCTGAAAAGCATCTTTATGTCATGTAGTTTGCTCATTGTCTTTGTGTAGTTCCAGAAAGACCGATCTCCTCCTTGACTGCTGAAGCAAAACTACCTCCCTGTGGCCCTCCTAGTGCTTCTTCCTCCATTTCTGGTGCCACGTTCAACAGAACTACTAATTCCCGGATAACATCTCAGCCTGCAGCCTCTGAAAATTCGCAGATGACTGGTCACAATTCATTGTGGACTCCTCCAGTTGGTCCAAGGCTGATTCAGGCACCATCCCCAGTACCCTCTTTGCAGAGCACAGCTCCTGACAGCTCCTCTGTCTTCACAAACCCATTATCCAGTGAGGCATCTAGCCTGGCAGGGTTACATCATTCTCATTCCGGTAACTGTACCACTGGCCCATTCTCATCTTTTCATAGAGCTGCTCAGATCTACAGCCAAAGATTGTCCCAACCATCCTCTGCAAAAGCAGGTGAGTGTTCTGGGATGTGTCAAAACCTGCTAGTTCAGTACAGAGACTTTGTAATCTCTGTTCTGGAGTAGGTAGAAATTTTACATTTCAAGAATTATGAGTATGGTTGAATAGTGCTGAATTTCTTCTGGAAAGGTGGTGTGCAGGAAGCAGCCCTTGTTTGCCAAAATATGCCCTTTAACTGAGCAGAGAAACAGGGAATCATAGAATCATTTTGGCTGGAAAGGATCCACAAGATCATTGACTCCAGCTGTTAACCTAACACTACCAAATCCACCACTAAAGTCCCGAAGTGCCACGTCTACTCATCTTTTAAATACTTCCAGGGATGGTGACTCAGCAGCTTCTCTGGGCAGCCTGTTCCAACAAAGGGCTCGACAACCTTCTTGGTTTTTAAATACTTCCAGGGATGGTGACTCAGCAGCTTCTCTGGGCAGCCTGTTCCAACAAAGGGCTCGACAACCTTCTTGGTGAAGCAATTTTTCTCCAGCTGTTAACCTAACACTACCAAATCCACCACTAAAGTCCCGAAGTGCCACGTCTACTCATCTTTTAAATACTTCCAGGGATGGTGACTCAGCAGCTTCTCTGGGCAGCCTGTTCCAACAAAGGGCTCGACAACCTTCTTGGTGAAGAAATTGTTCCTAATGTCCAATCTAAACCTCCCCTGGCGCACCTTGAGGGTATTTCCTCTTGTCCTATCACTCGTTACCTAGGAGACTGACACCCTCCTTTCAGGTAATTTTGGAGAGTGTTAAGGTCTCCCCTCAGCCTTGAGCTTTGAACTCAGCCTTTGAACTTGTTTGCGAAGAGTTGGGAAATTAAGTATTTTGAATTCTTACTTGATTGTATTACTGATCTCTTGTTTATCTCTAGTGATTTTGATGTAGTTTTGGTTAGCAGAAGTCCTGTCTCAGTCTGTGTGCTGTTCGCAGTTCTGTATTTCTCTATGAGGTAGAGAAATCCTTTAATGAAACTTCATAATTGTTGAATACTTCAAGTTGTGTGAAGACCTCCAAAAAAGAGATATCTGAATGAATCATTACTGCAGCTCATTCTCTAGGACTTTTCAGCGCTGCCAAGGTGATTTAAGATCCAGGAGTATTTTAAAAACAAGTTCTAAAACCTCTAATTTACTATGCTGGGGTAGAATATAGGTGAGCAATGCAACTGTAGAATTGCATCTTTAGAGTGTAAGGAATCTGAAAGGTAAAAGAAACTGTAGGGATTTATGGATGCAGACTGCAATCTGCTAGGAAAGTTTTGAGAACCACACACAGGCTAACAGTAGTAGTCCTGATAAATCTTTTTATGATGGTATACATTTGCTTTAGGTTGTGTGTTGGGGTCAGCACATATCCACTAGGGTTGCTGTATGTATATATTGACAACCTTTCTAGCATTAAAATAAATCTGACTTCCCAATTGATTAAGTTATTTAAAAGGATCTATTTGTTTTTAAGGAAAAACATTATAGATTTAACTTACGTAGCAGCAGCAATATTCTCCGAAATTAGGTGCCATTAGGTACATTATGATAAAGGGAATATGGGTCTGGAATTGACAGTAGTTCATATAGGCAATACCCAGAAGAACAGAAGGCTGTATTCTTCCTAGAATCTGCAGAAAGTATCATACCTGCTTTTGCATCTCTGTGATCAGCAGGCTGAGAGAGTCTGACACACCGCTCACTAAACATACTGAAATGTTTGTTTTGTAGGTTTGTGCCATCACAGTCCAAGTGGGCAGAATGTGGGCTCAGCCAAGATGCACAAAGATGCAGAAGATACTTCTCAGGGCAAATGTTACAGCCCCAACACGGTAGCAGCAGAACTGCAACAGCCGGCAGAAAAGCAAGCAGCCCTGCCGAGCCACATCAGCCTCCTTACACAGCAGGTACGTAGAGCAGCAAAGCTGGAGTCCCCCTGACAGCAGCCCTCTGCGTCAGCACTGGGCTGGAAGTGTCAGATGTGCTGAAAGGAGCCAATCTCATGAAAACTGATTTCTGTCATGTTGTTCTTTTAAAGTGTTAACAGCGACCAAAATTTTTATTTTCTGTGAGATGACAAGAATGTTGCTAGAGTCCTTTTATAGAAGAAAGCAAGACTGGTAATAGGATTATGTTATAAAAGAACAAATCCATGATTGGTCTTATAAAAAAATAAACCCAAGTCTTCCCAGATTTGTGCTTCCATGTGATTTGTTTCCTCATTCCTCCAGTGTGTCATCACAGTGCTGGGAATGGAAGTCTGCAGAATGGGTTCTGATGTAAATTCTGTGTTCTAATAACATTGTGAAGATGTAATGAAGTACTTACTAGCATGGGTTAATACTTTTGCTGAACATGCTGGTATAGATCAAATTTACATGAGCTTCTGGTAGAATTTCACTTAGTTTCATATTTCTTTTTGAGTCCTAAATTGCTAAACATGTAGTGATTTTTTTTCTTTATAATTAGCTACAGTTGTGTTCATCAAAGATGTTCAGGTTGGACACTTCTCGGTTAACGAAGCTGCCAACTGGAGGTTCTCCAGGATAGGCGCTGTCCCTTGGAAATTAATTTTTTCCCTCCTTACTTGTTAGCATCAAACAGTTTAAATATCTTCGCTCTGAAGCTTTGGTTTTGGAACTATGGATTTAACAGTGATGTTTTACTGAGCATTCTGAGACGCGTTTAATAGTTACAATAGCTGCTGCTGTTTGCTTCTCTTTGCTTCTTTCAATTTTGTTGTTACATGTTTGGATTTTGAATACCTGGTTAGATGATTCGCAGTGTACCTTTTTCAAAAGGCGGGGTACGTTTATAACTCCAGGAAACTGAATAGATTTTTGGACTGTTCTACATCTAATTCAAGGTTTTGACTCAATCTAGGCAATCCCAGAACTAACACAGGCACTCTGATCTTTGCAGACAGGTCCTGAACTTCAAAGGATAAGTCACTAAAAGCACCTTCTTGTTGATGGGCTCAGCAGAGAATGTGAACACTGAATGTAACACTGGTGTTGAGGCCTGATCTTGCATCAGACTAGAGCCTACTTAAAGATTTGATCTTTCGAAGCCTGAAGTGGTATGGGGAAAATCAGAAGAAGCTTGTTTACTTGTCCAGAGCTGTCAGTCTGGTTCTCTTAATGAAATCAGAATTCAGCTTTTTTAAAGCTAAATTTTGTAGTAAAACTAATAAAAAAAGAATTTGGTAGTGAAACTTTTTTTTTCAGTAAATGCTGATTTGTTGAAAGCTAAATTTGTGATGGAGACTGCCTCCTTGGATTAAAAATTAGTATTTAAACAAGTATTTGGGAAAAAAATGAAATGCATCTAGTTCCTTTCAGTCTTTTCAGAAAAGAGCCATTAAAAATAAATTCAGAGACTTTCTCCCTAAAACCACTCATTTCCCACTCCATTTCAACTGCTGTGGTTTCTTAGGTCTTTCTACAGAACCATCATCTGCTATTGTTGTCATCTTGCTGCCGTTTTTATAGCTATCGGATGAGTTTTGAACTTCTGTATTCCTACCGTAGCTAGTGCCTGCTAGTCAAACTAGGAAGTATAGAAGGGGGAATCCAGAGAGGAACTGGCAAGGATCTACATGGAATCGGAAGA
>NW_010412072.1:24757-47900 GCF_000710305.1 Buceros rhinoceros silvestris | reverse complement strand
CGGAAGAGCTTGTAGCTTCCTGAGCACAGCTGTGTTGGGTGACAAAGGAGCGTACTCTGGTCATTGTTGATGATGGAGGCTGAAACCTGTTTGCTCAAGCTGAAAAGTGTCCATGGCGGTGGTAGCTCTGAAAATGTGTTGTTTGTGGTAAATGTGTCTGCACTGCTTTTTCCTTCTGGGTTTTCCCAAGAAACTTTCCCACAGAACAGGTGGGAAATGAAGGAGAATGAAGGTGCCAATTTCCTTCTTTGTGTAGCAGACAATGTAGATTTGAGTAATCTTAATATATTTTGTATTCATCTACGCAGTGTTTGTACAGGCTTTATTTCTGTAGTGAGATACAGAAGCATGGGTGGAGTTGTGTCTTAGTGGTCTTCTGTCATCATGAAAAAGGTCCATGTAGAAAGGAATTCACAAGTCAGTGTAAAGTTTAGAGGTGGAGCTCTGTCTGACAATGAATTTCTTACCTGAGCCTGTCAATTCAGTTCTAGACATCTGCTCCCTACTGTGATTCTCTGGGCCATGTTTCTCCAATAATCCCTTTGGAGAGATGAAATCTGAAGCTTGCTTAGTATAAAAATGTGGATGGTTTAGAGGATAGTTTTTCTTTTAAGGTGGTCTGCTTCTTCCGTACCAAATTTATGGCACACAGTAATTTCTAAGCTGAGACTATTATTTTAATCATACCGGAAACAGTGATGTTGTGGAAGGTTAAGATGTAACCGCAAGGCCAAAAGGAACATAACTAAAGTGTATGGCTACTACTTGGGTTTTGTGGTGGGTTTTTTGCTGTGTGGTTGTTTGGGTTTTTTTTCTGGACACGTTCTATTTTTCTGTCATCTAAGAGTCATTCTAATATTTTTTTTTTATCTGGCGTGACTTTTAAAGCCTGTCTTGCAACAAGGACCAAGGGTTCAGTGGGAAGAGAAGGCTGCCATGACAATGATGAGTGACAAGAGGTACCAGCATACAATAAAGACATAATAATACAAGTGCCTGTACAGGCAAAACTGGGGGAGCAAAGCAAGGGTATGCTCATTGTTGAGGGACCTGGAACCAGGACACCTGGTGTTGAGCCACTAGGTATGGATGTGCCTTTGAAGCAGGGGTACTGAATGAGTAGAAGCACAGGCATTACAGAGTAGGCTGGCAGTTTGGAAAGTCATTTGCAGAGGGGTAGATCTTAGTAGAGCTATTTGAGAATGGTGCGTGGTTATGGATTTGGACAGACAAAGATTTGGTCTGGGCCAGGAGCGGAGAAGATAGCGGCGGAAGAGATGGAGAAACATGTAGGAGAGTATTTAGTAATCAGCTGGAGAGAGGTGGGAAGTTAAAGGCCATTGGTGCAGGTTGAAAGGCGGAAAGACTTGGGATGAGAGTGTTTGGGGACTCTGGGTTATGAAACCCTGGTGGCTTTGGGACAGAAGTAAGGGATTGAAAGCTGGAAGATTAGAGATAGGGCTTGTATGAGAGTGATTTAGTTAAATGGCACTAGGTTTCTATGCATTCTAGACAAGAGACTCTGCATTGTTATTACCCCCCCTTTTCACTCCTCTGTTTAAGTCACTTAAATATAATAATCCGTTTAAAGTAAAAGCATTCTAAAATAAGTTGGCATGAAGATCACCCCTGCAAGTGAACATAATTTACCTAAATAATAAAAACAGTACAATTGTTTAAAGCCACTTCAGAAACTTGGAGCTTTGTCTATCTTGTTGGAAAGTACATGGCTGTTATGAAAGAGATTTGATATTTAGATTTAATTATTTTTAATGGCAAGATTACGACTATTGGTTCAGAGGGGGTGTGTGAAAATACTACTATTGCTCTGGACTGTTTGTTTTCCAAGGGCAAGAACTTCTACGTGAGAGTCTGTGCCTTGGTTCTGTGTGTTGCGCTCGGCTGTGTCTTGGTGACACGGGTAGTCTGAATACATTACCTCCTTCCAAGAGCACCTGGGAGACCTCTTTTCCGTTCCAATTCTTGTGACAATTGCTACTAGGATCCATGTACTAGCATGAGTCTCAGGGGTTCCCAGCAATGTAGCCTCGACAGCTGTGCTTGTAATGATGTTGCCATTCTGAGAGTCCACCACTGTCCGTGCCCAAAGCACCTGTTTCATGTTTTCTTTCTTACACTCTGTATTGACTCAGTTCAGTTTATTAAGCTAGCTGACTGCTGAAATGACAGTGTTCAAAGGGAAAATTTTAAGTGTAAGTATCTGATGAGCTTTGAACAAGACATTTAAAATCTATTGTCTTAAAACATTGTCTTAAAAGATTTTTTTTATGGTTACACCAGCTTCATCTTGTCAGTCCTCTACATTTCTGAAAACCAGATGGGAGCTTCACAGTGATCCTCGTAAAGTGAACAGTTCTTACTGTTAGGACGTGGAGATGGTAGAAAGGTAAAGCCTTACTGATGTGCGGCTTACAGTCCTCGCAGACTGGCTCACAAAGTGTGTAGGAACATCTCACCTTACAATAATTTGTATTTTTGAAAAATATTTTTAATTATCTCATATAAAATTTTGTTAGTGCATCCTTGTGCTTGCAACAAGGAGAAAACAAGGCCTTCACAGTGATACACAATAGAAATGCTGATCTAGAACCCGTAAGAATCATTACTTAAACCCCCAAAAAACCCAAATACCCAGCCCATGTCTTGATCTTTTAGAATTCTTTGAACTGAGGCAAATAGCATCTAGCAGAACTGATTCTTGTTGTTCAGACCTTCAAAAAAAGTCTTTGGCAAGCTTTCAGCAAGAACTGTTAAGCAAGCCAGGTAGGTATCCATTATGATGAGAGATAAAGTTTTTTAACAGATCAAAAGTAGACAGAAAGCAAAAAAAAGAATAACTAGCCAGTTTGCCATACGACAAGTAGGTAACTGAAGACATGGAATACAGAATGCGCGTGATGGAGTGCAAAGTTAAAGATTAGAAAGGAGAAGGTTCATAATGACTGGCATATTATTACCTTCTGGTAATTATTACCATTCGTAAAGAATGAATATAAAAGCAAGTCATTGCAAGATAGTATGAGGTGTTAATTTACAGGAGATGAACTACTCTGGTGTTCATCCGTGTGAACACATGCTTATGCAGCTCATGTTTACTACACGATGTAACTTCTTGTTGCCTGTGGTATAATGTGTGCTACAACCAGATGTTCAAATCACTGTGAAGTTACCTATGTGCTGTAAACCTGAGCCTATGTGCTGGTTATTTGTCAGCACATCACGCCTGTATTCTTTTATTTATTACTATGAGAAAAGTCATTAGCTCATTAACTGGCCAAGACAATGGTAGATGAAGTTTAGTGTTTACAAAGAACTGATTACATGACAAGCAATAATTTTAACCACTTAGAGGTTATAAGCTTTAGATTAATCATTTAGGGGAGGAAAAATCAGCTTTGTTCTGGAAAGGTCAGTGGAGATACCTGTTCTAAGTCAAGCAGTAAAGGCAACAGACAAAAATTATTAGCGTGTTTAAGAAACAGGGTAGGAAATAGTATGTGATTTTGTAAGCATCAATTACAGGCCTTCCCTTGAAAAGCTGTTTTCAGTTCTGGTGGCCGTTCCGGAACTGAATTCAGGAAAAAAAGTGGGATTCACTGATGAGTGACTAGAACAATTAACTGCAAATGCATTTTTAATGAGGAAGGGAAAATGTTAAGTTTGTTTATTTTAGGAGGAGTTAGTTATGAAGGAATTATACAGAGCGTTGGATGACAAGGCACCATTAAGACAGAAAGCGTAACAGGCCGTAGTTACCTCAGACAGAATAATGAGGATTTTGCAAATGATGGATTCCTAGGGTTCAACATACAGAAATAACAGATTAAGTTTCCGTATCAATGAGATGTTTCGGTTAACTGCATGGAAACTAAAATTTCTTCCATTTTCTGAACTATATCAGGCAGGGTAGCAGATTTGGTGGGTCACTGTTCTGATTGACCTTTTGTCTCTAATATTGAGAAACATATGCTATGCTACTGCTTCCGTATTTGTGACTTTTTCTTTGCTACATCGCTGTACTGTAATAAAGCTAAATATTTACTTTGTGATAGGTGGGTTATTGAGGCACTTGTGAGGAACTCAGTAGCTGAAATTAACAATTTCACTAGTTAAGGCATGCAAATGCTTGCTAATTATTTTCACAGAGTGATGATGTCTTTGTCAGTATGTCTGGTGTGGTAGTCCACCTGCAGTGTTGTCACTGTGTTAACGATACTGAACTCAATTTTCAATGCCGTTGCCTAGCTTGAGCCTAAGACAGTAACAGTACTCTTGGAGAATCAGGGCAGTGAAGCCTGAAGATACGGTTTGGTAAGCCCCTCTCGTTTTATAGGGACTTAATTGCCTTTCTTGCCTTTCTGGCTACTATGATACTTCTGGACAGCTGACCTAAGAGGGCTTTTTCATCTGTTACCTACTCTTAGCCACTGTCCTTTCCTGATGGATAGATGGATGAAGGGCTGTCGTCAGAATAATCCAGACATGTTTTCCCTCTGCTATGTTCCTTACCAGGCATTAATCCTACAGTCTTTACTTCATGTCTGTATAGCATAAAATATTTCCATGTGCTTATATTGCAGGACTTTTTGTGGGGAGGACGTTAAAAAGCACAGCATGTGTGTAGATCCCGAGCCAGATGGCTGGGTCCTGGATATGTATGTGCTTTTTCTTTGTGCGGAGCACGCTACTTCTTTCTCTGAAATATGCTGTAAGGTAAAAAGAAGGTGTTCTTCTGCAATGCTGGATCTGTGTGAGGTCCCTATCGCTGACTGATGTGGGGGGCTGCAACTGATTATCTACTAGGCTGTAGTACTTTGTAATTATCAATGCTAGTGAACTGAAGAATGTGTTGAATTGGCCAGCTTCACCAGGAGGAGGAGGAAGAGAAGGAGGAGGGGAAGCCTGGTGGGAGTTCTGTCCCTCTCTGTGAGGGAGAGTGTGAGATTTCAGGACCCAGTTATCGTTAGGAATAGCTCCAATTCTCTAGCCAGGGAGTTTAATCACAGGGATAAACATCAGACCACCCAGGCAAGGGCTATATTGAGCTGCCTCCATCACTGTTACGCAGCCATCAGTGCCCAAGATCCATCAGCCAGAATTCCTGCACGCATGCTGACAGATCAGCGGGAGGATGGGGCACTTTTCTCATTCTACATTTTTCATTTGGACAGAAGGTGGAAATTAGCAGATTAGTTTACTTTAGCAGAAGGAAGCAGATTACTGAACTCTAGGACAGGGGAGAAGGAGTGAGGAAGAATTGCAATGGGCACTTTATGGTGCCCCAGAGTGACCTTGTGTGAATAATACACCACAGGAATCCCAAAACAGTGAGCTTCAACTTAACATCAGCTACAATATTTGAATCCACACCACTCCGCAGTTACCTGTCTCAGTTACGTAGTGAGTACCCTAGCATACCTTGTCCTCAGCAGAAGAAAAGTGCCACAAAGGAAACTGCCGGTGTGCCAAAACACACTGTACCAGGTCCCGGTGAGCATCAGCTCTTTCAGTTCTAGGCTTGAGCAATGCAACACGGTGACTGCAAAACCACCATGAAACTCGGCGTGCAGCAAGTATTTGTGGAAATTTGGTGGGGATATTTTCCCCACCAAAGGGTGTTTTTGCGGTATTGGTCCCTTGCTTTGACTCAACCCACTTTATCTGAGTCTTAATCAGATTTGTTTTCCTTATGTAACTGTTTGGTTGGCTTTTACCCTTCCACTGCTGGATAGGAAGGGAAGTGTAAAGGAAAAAGGCATCTCATAGTAACTAGGAGCGGAGCAAGAAGCCAGGAGGTGAAGCCTGAGGGATACTTTTCTTATCTCTTCCACACAGCTCTGCAGTGCTGCAGGGCCTCATCTCCTCTTCATTCCCAGGTTGTACACGCAGGAGCTGGAATTACTTTTAATGCTACTGATATGCAGCATCGAGCGGTAATATAACTGGTCTCAGTGGAGATTGTAGAAAGCAAAAATGTCAGTGTAGTTTTTGCAGTACTTGAACCTCTTCTGCTCTGAGGCTCCAAAGAAAATAGGAGCAGAGGCTTTTGTTATGATGCAGCAATATCTGCAGAGAGTCACCAGATGGGCCAGGCTGAGCAGCTAGAACTCACGTTATGGGAAAGATTACACCCTGATCATCAAAGGTTTGTCAGGACTGTGCCTTTTCAAAAGCACTGCCACTGGGACGTTTTGGGGCAGAGTGAGTCTAAATGAAAGCTTGACTTTTTCAGGAGAAGGAAGAGGGGAGTTAAGCCGTCCACAGCAGCAGCACTAACGGTGGGTTTATAAAAAATTGTTAAATGGATGCATATGCTGGAGACACTACAAAGGAATTTGTAAGTTTGTCAGGTTTCCCAGGAATGTCTCTGGCAGGTCTTTGTCTGGAACATTTTCAAGAGGCTGGAACACTTGTGCTCTGTATGCACATGTATATCCTATAAGCTGGTGAGCTTAATGAGCAGAGAAGGAATGTCACAGGCCTTTGGCTAGTACACACACAGATTTCACACTTCCCAGTTGGTTAGCCCCAGTTCTTCCCTTTTTCTGGCTGGTTGCCTCTGCAAATTCAAATCTGTACACAAAATGAAGGTGTTTTGGCATGGAGTATGGTCAGCAAAATGGCCTGGATAGCAAAAAGGTGGTTCTAGAAAAATGTTTGTATTACGTGTTTTCTACAAGGAATTTCTAGTAAGTATATTTTGTGCCACTGCTCAGATGGTGAAAGTGAGAGTGTGTGTGTGTGTGTGTGTCTGTGTGTTCAAGATTAATGGTTTGGGGTTTCCTTTGCCTCTTAAGGTAAGAGGCAGGTCAAGATCCAGTGATGTTTTCCACACTGGGAAGGCCTGTTGAATTCCAGTATCTTGATGCATTAACGAAGGCAAGGCAGGCGGATTGTTTCCAGTATTACTGGATGACTTGGTAATGCTAGCCTGTGTTAGATTACATGTACATAGGAGCTCTGTGGTGAAGCCAAAAAAATGCAACGCACAGACTGGGAAGAGGACAGATTAACAGTGAGTATTTATATTGTTGTAGCGTCTAGTCATAGTCATCTCTGAAGGCTGAAAGAAGAAAAATGTAACTGAAGGAATGTTGAATTTTTTTTTTAATGGTAAGTTGTCAGCTCTTTCCTTCTGTTCCTGGGAATACATATATTTTACTGATCTCGAAAGCCTCAGGAGTATATTTGTCTAAGAGAGGCTTGGCAGGTGAATATACAGTGACTATGAAAGCCAGGTAATGGAAGAAAAGAAACATTTATTCTACAAGCTATTGGATAAAGATGGCATTGCTGGATTAACAGTAAGTGATAAAATGGAAAATTAGGGATTGGCTGAAGGATCTTGAAGGAGTCAAATTGAACACACAGGAAAAAAAATAGATCAAAAGGCAAAGGAGAAGATTCTACGAATGATGGGGCATTTTGTACATTTTCAGTTTTCTAGTGGAATGCTTCCTTCTTTGTGCTTATGATATAGTGTCATCTTGTGCCATCTGAGGCATCAAACCTGAAGGTTCTGGTCTAGGCATAAGGTAGAGGAGCACTGATCTTACGTGTATCTTACCATGATCCCTGTCCAAGTTTTCTCTAAAGGAAAAGTGAACTCAGTGAACTTTTGAGGCACATATATACCTTTGAAACCTCTTGTTAGGGTACACTGTGCCAAAAGCTTTGTGGCATTAAGTCTCCTCCTGTTTCAGACTGTGAACTTTTTATCTTACTGAAGGGGTTTTTTTAAGAGACGGTGAAGTAGGCCTGTGGTCACTGTGCTCTTCTGGCATATCTCTTAGCCTTGATCTTTGAAATACATCTTGAACTCGGGATCTCTTTTCGTCCTTACTTGTCAGAAAGATACATACAGGAATACGAGATATGTGAACTGGAGAGGATGCAAGTGTGATTCCAAGTAAGAGAAATGGCCTTTAGACTTTGTTGATCTCCAGTCCCCAGCACGTCATAGGCAACAGGATATAACTGGGCTGTGTCAGAAAAGTGGAAAAGCTGCAGCTGGGCAGTGTGAAGTAGGCAGTTTTTATAGTGCGCGGCTTGCTTGCTCGGTGTTGTAGCACACTGGCCAGTGAAACTCGGGATCTGCTGTTCAGGATGTTAGTCATGAAAATGCAAGTCGCTTTTTCACTCTCTGCCAAGACGGGTAGATTAACAACTTCTAGTGATGATGTGCCCTATTCATCCTGGTTGACTTTTGCAAACTAACAGGAGAAACCCTCAGGCTTTTAGGAGGCTTTTCCTGAATTAGTGGAGACTGATCTGCAGTGCTGTTTAGTTTAGGGGGTTTTTCCCTTTAAATTTTTAGCCATTATTAACCTTTGTTGCTTTAGCTTATTTGGAATATAAGACAAGATCAAAATGAAAATACTCACTTTGTTGCAAAAAGGTTCTTGAGTATGATAGCGGGAAGCTATTGAAAGGATAGTACGATGTAGATAGAAACGTGGAAGATATTAAGCTCTTCTTCTGACTCTTGCTTGTGGTTTCTTAAAGGTACTATACAGTAGGTCTTTGTCTGTAGCACGCTATTGATTAGAAACAAATTCTATCCTATCTGTGTTTGGAGATTTAATATTTTTTATTTATATTATAAAGCAGATTAATCAAAACAAACCCCTCAACTTTTATATTGAGCACTTTCTTGAATCATTCTGTGTCGTAGCCTTTGCTTTTAATCTTAAATTTAATCAGAAATAAATCTCTCTGAATAAAGCGAGACTGTAGAGACCAATTCTTTCAAGCTTATGTGTCTCTGCTGTCAAGAAGGCAAGTGTATTGCAGTCAAACTTACATTGTAGTGCTTGAATTTTTTTCTTTTAGAGTATTTTGTTGTTATGCAATAATTTGTCTTTTGGCTTATTAGCATTGTGTCAAACTAAATACAATACTACATATATGTGTTGTTAGGTTTTCTGACACCAGGTTCTATTTATTGATAAGGCTGCGTCAACTCACATGTTCTTCCTCCCTTATTTCTTGATGTTGGATGGTAAGTGGAAGTACATCAAGGGGGCTGTCCTCTTCGAGGAGAGCTTTTTGAGATTGACTATCCCATTGTACATTCAGCATGTTCCTTTCAGTTTGTGACCTTTCTGATGTCCCCAACAGTTTAAAAATTGTGCCAAAACTTTAAATAATTCTATCATGATATTGGCTATGTATTATCTTGCCTTTTACAGACTCCACAGAAAACTTATTGATGTGAGGTGCTTGAAAATAGGGATGCTTGAAGCATGCAGCGCAGCACACGCAGGTCTTCTGTCGTAATGTCAGAAAAAATATTCTGAAGTCCTTTGCTGATAGTGAAAAACAGGAATCTTACCAAGCAGAAGAGTTAGAACTCATCTTGATACAACGCAGTGTGAAACACCACTTTATTCCTGTAGATCCACATCAACAACCACGTTCCCCGTTGAGCCTCATTAGCCTGCCTTTCTTGGTTTTTTGTGTTTTGTGGGGTTTTTTCGGGGTGGGGGATGGGGGGTATTGTTTGTTTGTTTATTTATTTTGTTTTGTTTTCCACTACCACAATCTGTGATGCTGCAAGCTATTCTTTATGGAGATTTTGTTATCTGCTTTAGTCTAGATGATATATGTTACCTTCTTTTAAGCCAAAGTGACAAGTGATTTGCTGCTAAGGATTGTTTCATCAGGTGTACAGGAGGACTACTGACTAGAAAATGAAGCCAGTCCGCTGGCACAGATGTGTTGGGGGGTGCTCCAGCAATCCACAAAGGCATCATCCAGGCAAACTAGCTATAGCAGCTGAGAAGTCTCAGTGCATGGTCCGGTAACGAGCAGTAGCACCCATCTGGGTGGACTGGCTGCAGCTAAACCTTGTACTCTTGCTGGTGTTCTCTCCCTCATTCTGAATTCTTTGCCTGTGTTTAATCCTGCTGTAGTTTAAACATCTGAAAATGACGTTTGAACGTCTATCTGAAATGTGTGAAGTGCCCGTGCCCCCCATGCTTAATTATTTGCTCACCTGCTTGCACAGAAAGACAGCTTTCAAATAAACAATGATAGAGTGTTAGAGAGAAAAACACGTGACATTAGGAAAGCAGCGGTAAGATGGTAGTTCATCAGACTAAACGGTTCTCGGTACCAAGATGATGAAGAGAGACAATTGAATAAAGTCATCTTCATTTCACACATTGGATGTGAAAGCAAATTGTGATCGCTGTTGCTGACAAGGTAAGAATATCCTGTTTCACCTACCATGGTGGCCGCTTTTTGCCTCATTTGCCATTCTTGATTCTTTTCAGACAGACTCTTTTTGAGCAAACACTGTAACTGTTAGGTATTTGTATAGTGCCTGGCACAACCAGAAATAAACCTAATTTGAAGCTTTCTGTTATTGCAATGAAAATGCTTTAAATAGTAATTACAGAAGACAACAACTTTTACGGGTGAGACAGAGGCACCAAAATGACACCTAATGCTGTTTTCCATACAAGATGGGTAGCACTGCCCGTTACTAATCTTGCCAGATATATCCCACTGTAAGATCTTGTTTTCAATTGCTTTTGAGGTTCTGAAACTTTATCTGTTTGGACTCATGTTTTCTGTGCTTAATGTTCAGTTTTCAGAACACTCCAGGCAAGGTAGTGTTCCAGCCAAAACCAAGACTAGATAAAAGAAAATATTCTATGCATTTGGTTATCTACAGAACCTTTCTTTTAAACCTCTGGATCTCCCATGCTTCGGAATAGCAATTTGGAATTTAAAATTTTGTCCAAGCGCGGTTGTACAGGAACTGTCTGAAAAGCTTCAGGTGAAATATACTCAGCAGCACCTGCTAGAGCTTCTTAGCTTCCTGGAGGTTCCTTTCATGTTGGAGTTTCTCTCTGTTTGCATCTCTGGAGTACTCAGGCTTGAGACTTCATTTTCCTGTGTTCTCAGTTCTCTGGTCTGTGTTGAGTTGGGAGCATATCTGACTTAAATGCAGAACGTGTGTGAACTCTGCCAAGGGAATGCCAGCTAGAACGAGAAGGCTGTGAAATTTGCGAGAGGACGGTGCAAACCATCTGGGTGAAAGGAGAGGAATTGAAGGAATGGCAGTGTGGTAAATGTGGTCCAGTGAGGAGCCCACATTCTGGGACTGGGTGAACAAAGAGGTTGGTAAAAGGAGAGGATGGGAGAGAGGAATAAAACTAAAACCACTTGGATATAGAGCATGTGAGCAACTGAAAGGGGAGCCAAGAACAAAAGTGTGAGAACACAGATCAAGTAACTACTCCCATGGAAAGTTCCAGGCTTGGAATGGAGTGGCTTCGAGGCCAGTGATGGCAAAGTACTGGCCAGGCCAGTGCTGGAAGTCTGTAAGAATGAAACTGGTCTGGGCAGAATAAGGAGAATGACATCTAAAATATGGAAGCTGGAATTGACTTAAGTAAGAATAATGACACACAGAAAAGGAACAAAAATGAGAAAGGATAGAGCAGAGAAGGGGTGAGATGAAAGCAGTTGCTTTTGGAGAAGTGGGCAGAAGCCTAGTGCGTAACCACTATAATTTAATCCTGTCCAGAGAAGAAGGAGTTAGGAATTCTGAACGTAGAAAATGCTTAGATGCCTTGGGCTCTACTAAACCACAGAAGGCGTGGCAACTGCCTGTGTTGCCAATTGCAGTGTTAGTTTGTGTTCCAGAGTTCAGTCAGAGGATATAAAATATGCAGTCCTGCACAAGTCTGTTGTGGCACATTGCATTGAAGCTGGTGTGTACTTGAGTAGTTGCATACAAATTCTGGTGAAAGAGTATTGTTGAGATCTCAAAGCTGGGAATTCACAGCCTATGCTCAAGTCACACTTAAGTGACTTAATAAGCATCACCTTTGAGATCTGGAGCAAATGCAGGGCCAGTTGTTAGAGTCTGTCTGTGTCCCGTGTGTTATTGGCTGTATGCCTTCCAGTTGCCACAGAAGTGAGCAGGGGCAACACAGATAAGTCTTGCTTACCGTATGACCTTAATCTTGGTGCAGAACCAGGTCTGCACTGTGCTCCATGAAGCAGCTGTCATAAACTGAATTCTGACAATGCCTGACCGGAAATCTTATCTTTGAAATCTTTGTAGCGTTTTGTAACCTTCAAAAAATGTTTTGGATTTTTGTGGGGGTTTTTTTTTTTCAAAGGTAAACTAATACTTACACTGCTGAGGTAGGTACCTTTACTTTATGTATATAGGCTCTCTTCAGTAAACCAACAGAAGGGAGTATCTGCTTGCAGAGTTTGATCTTTCAAGAAGGTAAGCAACGCAAGAAGAATGCTCAGAGAAACAAACAATGGAATATATTTTATATGCTTAAAAACGTAACTTCTTTAGAGCTTGATAGAGCAAACATACACCTAGCATAATTTTAGGCTATCATTAACTAGTGTATTTATTTGTGTGAACAGCTTGAAAGTGGTTGCATGAGAAATTTCCTTCCTGTGTGGTAGAGTTTGGTTTTGAATTTTATATCCAAGGTACATATGCTGTTGGGTTGTGCCTGTACATGTGCATAGAGCGGGGTAGAGGAGGGACATAGAGCTTTATTCCTATATGCATATAGATGCATAGAGGTGGCTAAGTGGCACAGGTCAGGATGACTGGGCAGACACTCTGGTCTCTGCTTAGTGTAATAAGAGCTTCTAGGTTTTGTTCGGTGCACGCAGAGTTATTTCACGTGGCGGGAACATGATGTTGCTTTCTTACTTCGGGATTTTTGCCACATCAAAGTCCTTTTCTTCCTCTGTTTTTCTGTGAATGGAAGGGTTGTAGGTTTAGTGCTGGTACTTGAATTTGTCTCAAGCATGGTGGCTGTTGGTGTTATCTCTCCTACTGCTTTATGCAACTAGCTCAGTTGTTCTCTGTCTGAAGGTTTCTCTTTCTCCTTGCAGTTTACTCAGTGACACCTTTTGCTCTTTTGTTTTCTTTTACTCTTTAGTTGACAAACCTGAACTTGGCAAGTGGAGCTATAAGCAAGGGGAGTGGAGCCACCCCACAGAGCTACAGGTCACCGCTCCAAAAAAGAGAGGCACTGTGGGCTGTTCACACTCATAGAGCTGACAAAAGATCTGTCTCTTCAGCAGTCGGGTAAGTAAAAATTGCTGTTCCTGGTTTTGAAGAAGAATGCAATGCAGTCAGGAGCTCACTTACAATTTGTGTTTGGTTTCTTGCTTGGAAGATGACATCTAAGGGCCTATTACTGGTTCTTCCCAGGACTATCCTAGGAACTAGGCCTAAGAAAATAGAGCTATATTCACAAGGCTGGCAGGTTCATGGTGAAATAAGGGCATGGATGAACCTGTAGTGTGAAAGGGAGATGTCTGTTTCTCTTTGATGATTTCTCATCCGTGCATCTGTTTAGGTTTCTTGGTGGCAAGACGTATATGCAGAATGCAAACTTAGACCTGGTACTGCAGAAATCTCCACTAAGGCCTCATCTTCATGCTTTTTCCTTGAATATCAAGTTCAGATTGTTCAGAGATAGAGCAGCATCATAAGAGTTTCTTTTTCAGATGGCTTCTTTATGCTCTTTATTAATTTTGGATATTGAAATTTATGTTTATGGCTGATATACCCATGGGGCTCAGGGCAGAGGACTGTGATTCTTCAGTAAAGCCTTTCTTCCTGGGCTTGAAAAAGGAGCAAGATTTACCCCAAGGATTCTGGATCTTGGAAGCTAGGAGCAAGGTGGGCTTGCTGCAGTATGCTAGGCTGAATATAGGCCCAGAACCGCTGGACATTCCTTTGCCACTTAAGTAAATATTATTTATTCTTTTGTCTAAGCCTTCATTTTTGTCTTTTAAATGAGGCAGAGCCTTTCCAGCATGTGAGTTTAGGACTGGAAAGCACTGCATATGTGAAAATACTGATTCTTGTCATTGGTGAATACTGCTGGAAAATGGAGAGAGATGAGAGAGGCAGACACACTGCAGAAGACGTGGGACCTGGGCAGTCATCCTTTCCCAAATGGTCCTTCCGTAGGAGGATTGTAATGGGATTTGGAAAGCTCAGGTAAAAATTGTTCTTATTTCATCAGTCACTTCTTTTCATCCCTCCTAAAGAAAAGGAATGTGAGAAATGAATTCCTTGACTGTTTCTGTTCCAGCACAATGTTTGCCTCTAGGGTTTAGAGTTATTGAGAGAGGTGGTGGTGATTCTGCCCTTGGAGCCCAGCCAGGTGAGTTATTACCTAATCCAAATAGGTGCACAAACAGTTTACACCACAGGTGTAAACTGCCTTCCACTCCCACAGAGCCGAGCCTGAGAGAGCAAGAGTGCAGGCTGTCCTAGAGCTTTCGTTCCTTTCCATTACTTTCTCTGTTTGCACGTCTGCATAGATACACTGAGATAGCTGGACAAGGGTTACTCATGGTCAAATCTTCTGTGGCAGAACTCCGCGGAAGTCGCTGTTATTACCACATTACAACCATTTCAGTTGTATGTTACCTGTAGGTCTGAGAACCAACCATATAATGCCTGGAACTCCACTCTGAATAACTTCCAGGGCTGTGCCTCATCCAGCATTGTATGCATAGTTCAGTGCCTTTAGAAATTCTGCTTTATTTTGTCCAGCAATTCAAAAGTACTTCAGAATTGTCTGCTCACAGCTGGTATAAGGTTCCATCTTCAAAACTTTTATGAACCATTTGTTCTTTCAGTACTTCAGTTGCTCTGTTTTTATCCTCAGAGCAAGAGACAGAAAGATGTCTTAACACTCTTCATTGAATTATTTTCTCTTTGTAGCTGCTAGTATCAAATGGCCATAATATTGGGAGTTAAAAGTTTTATATAAATCTGGAAATGGGGAAAAAAAGGGATTCTTGAGGCAGTGCTGGATTACTTGTGCTGTGAACTTTTATTTAATGAGAGAATTCCAAAAGGAATAACAAGGTCATGATGTATGGAGATGGCTATCTTGTATTTTAAATGCCTTTCTTGCTACTTGACCAGTTACGTTGGAGCAAGCGGTTTATGACGGTTGCCAGTCCGTGCTTGGTGTTGCATGACTGTTTGAAGAAAAGCTTCCTGTTTCGTTTCATTAAGGTTCTGCTCTATCGGTTGTAGAATTCAGCAAGGATGGAAATGTTTTGTAAATGGGTCTCATATCTGGCTTGTGCTTGGCTCCAGTTCAAACATCTGCCTCTGACACTCAGTCCTTACAGTTTTTGTATGGCTCTGTGGTAAATCTCAACCATTTTAGTACTGCTGAGGTTTGTTTGAGTATTTTGTTTCGATGCTTGCAATCTATAGGATTCAGACTATTCTTACTGACAAATCTTCCTCCTCTGTAATTCTCACTCTCCCAGGACTGACTCATCTGTGTGAAACGAGGTGCCAAATCAGTAGTCTGCTATCCAAAAGGCAGAGGACATCTTGAGTTTGTAATAGAGACAAAGAACAGTTCTGGACATACTGAGGCACTGCTGTGCCTTTTGAGACTTTTTTTTTGTCACTTTCTGTAAGCATTGGCGCTATTCCCACTCAAATGATGGTTTATGCTTTCACTGTGCCCCAGAGAAAGAAGGCTGCAGGGCTACACAGGAGGTGAGATGTTCCAAGGTGTACACGGGCTTACTTCTGACTGCCGTAGCATGGCTGTCAGCCTCTGCCACGTCTGCTGCAGCCCTGCCTTTGTGGCTCTTTGTAGTTCATCGAGGCTCTGCCAAATCTGCTCTCTCCTCCTTTACTCCTACTCCTTTCTCAGTGCCCTATGTGGATTCTACCTTAGCTTCTCACTCTGTCCATCAGGTAGGATTGTCACTCTTTCACATTCTGCTGTAAAGGTACTAAATGTGGTTACGTGTTCTGTAGTAGAACTATTTAAGATTCCCATTTATGACTTTACTACTATTTAGTAATATAATCTAAGGACAACAAATATGGAAGTTACTCCTCATTATCCAGTGAAACTAACTTACAGTCACTGAAGCCATGACCTTACTAGAACTCTTGAAAAAGCATTCTCTTGAAAGCATTCTCAGTTGCATAGTAAGGCTAAAAGACAGGTGTTTAAGAGAACAGGGCTTGTTGATTCAGAACCTAAACTAACTTTCAAATACCTGTTGGCAGATAGCTGCATAATCCCTAGTGGTGGGGAGGGTAGGCTTCCTAGAAGCTTCTGGCACTGCAATCTGCAGCTTCTGTGTGACTTCATTTTTGAAAAAGATAGTGGATTTCTCCTCAAAGAATAACTTGGGCTCTGCAGGTCACTTAATCTCCAAGACCTGGACCAAAGATAATGAGAAGGATTTATTTCTAATTGGTACAGATTTCTGTGTTTTCAGTGGGCAACTTGGATTTCACAGCAGCCATCCTTGCTCCAGTGAATCTTTTAGACCTCATACAGACAGTTGGCAAGAATTCAGCAATGGTCAGTGTTTTCTCAGACCTCGGTTTCATTAGCTTCTCGTTCTTTCTTAACATCATTCTCAAACAAGCTCTTCTTAAGTACTCAGAGTATTTTTTCCTTGGATCGTCTGACAGATTTTTCTAACCCGGTTAGGGCAGGTAGGCAAGCAAGCTTCCCTGTCATCAACCAGAGGGTAGAATGGCAGTCCAAATTATTCCAGAAAGCCTGGAAGAGCTGCTGCAGTTAGAAACAAGGGATTCTCCTCTTCTCCTTGCTTGACGTGCCCAAAATACTTCTTCACTTATTTTAGCCAAGGTGCTCAGGTTCATTGAGAAATTATTTGTTGGCCAGCTGTTTAATCTGGATTAAATTATATAAATCCACACTTTTTCAATTTTGCAATCTAAGGGGATTTACGTTTATTTTGCTCTGGTGTCATTCTCAGTGGTAGTAACAGTGGCAGCTGGTCAGGGCTTCATAAGCTGTGTGCACATCATGCCATATGTCCAGGTTCCCAAACAGGCTCTGCTTTGTGTATTGTCATTTTTATTTTTCCTTGCCTGGAAGTGTCAAATGGGGTGGGAAACTAGAAGATGCTGGCCGGACATTTCGCACCTCAGGCTTTCAGGAGCCCTGAACAGTATGCCTCATGTCTGGAAATTCTGGAAATATCTGATGTGCAGTAAGCCTGCAGTTTTTTGAAGGAATCGGACTTCATGCCCATTTACAGCATAGTTAAAGCATTCACATAGTAGGTGCTTCTGAGTCACATTGCGTATATGACTGCTCACGTAGAAATCGACTGAATAGTATGGGTGCAGGAAATCCAGGACCACTGAGAGCGTTAGCTTCTTGTGCCTGTTCTCATAGCAAATGAGTATTAATTTGTGTCCCAAAAATTCTGCATAGAAAAATAGTTGTATACTGCACCTTCTTGCACAGCCCAGCTCACAAACTAAGACCATGTCTTGACAATTCTATTTAAACTTCCTCTGTTTAATCAGGACCTTCTTCTATGAGCTTGCAGCTAGAAGTAAGGAGGAGAGAATTCCCAGGGATTTTGGCAACTAGCACCCAAGTTTTTGTAAGAATAAATCTGTTTCTCTTTCTTACATATGTGTTGCCTTGTATTTTTGCAACTTAATGGTTGATAGTGAATTTATTCTCTTCAAAATCATTTGTTTCAAGCTTTCTGCAGTCTCTTGCAAGGTAGAGGCTGCCCAACTGCTGCCCTGTGCTGCACTTGCTAGACGGTCGGAGCCGTTTGCACAGCATCGAGATGCAAGCCAGCTTGGACACTGGAGCGCACTGATGCCTTTGAGGGAGGTGCAGGGAGAAAGCAGCAGACCCTGAGGGCTACACAACAGGCCTTTAGCTCAGTTTGAGCCAACTGCAGCTGACCTTAACACCTCCCTACAGAAGTGCCAGAGCAGCGGCAGACCAGTGGCACTGAGTCCAGCCCTGTGCTAGCATAGACACGTGTCTGCTCCCTGCTCTTCATACTGCTTGGCCTCGCCTCTTTTTACCTCTCTACCTTAATGCCTAAATTAATTAAATTTCTTAATTTGAGATGGAGGCGTAATTGAGGGTGGGTACAGTGATTTTTTTTTTCTGTGACCAATTCCCTGTCTGCATCTCCTCAGCAGCTCTGTCATGCTGATTCTGCCTGTGGTCCCCGAGAAGCATGTTTCTGAGAACCCCAAATTTAGGGTTTAGCTTATTATTACCTTCTGCTCAGAGGAGGTGTGAGGAGGGTGGGTGAAAAACAGAAGTACTGCCTCAGTAGCTGTACATTCTTGCAGCTCATCCTGTGTCTAGTTTGTGCATGTTCTTTCTCTACCTGTGCATATTTTTGCCTGTAACAGCCTTGCCTTGCCCTGGCAACCTCCTAATGTTTTGATTTTTTTTTGTTTTTACAAATCTCACCAGTGACAACCTCTTAACCGTGCAAGTGAATTGGCTGACTTCAGAAATACACGGCTTGCCTTGAAATTTTTTTTTCTATGTCTATTTGGGTCACACTAAAGAAACTTGTGAGGGCAGGTCCAATTACTCTCCATCCTGCTTGAAAATCGCGCTGAGCTCAGCCGGGTGGCCTGGCGCAGTCCCGGAGGATGCCTGCTGCCCACCTGCCTGCAGCCTGCGGCAGGGGAAGGGCGCAGGCAGCATGGGGCATGGCCCCGCAGCCCCAGCGCCCCAGGGGCTGCGGAGTCTTTGCTGGAGCTGCAGCCCGGGGCCTCCCTTGGGCTGGCTCTAGATGAGCGTCTGCGTGACCTCTGTCTGCTGGCCTTGGGCAATGCTGATTTTTGCAGATAGCTCTCAAAGTTTGAGGGGGACAAGTTTTTCTTTGACTGCATGACTTCCTTTCAGAGAAGCTATGAGGATCTTTCCCATTATTTCCAGCAAGGAGCCCACACTGGTGTGTGGAGGGGAGTGACAGGGGTTTCACGCTTTCCCCCAAGCCAATACGTCGTCATGGTTTGGGGTTTTCTCATTCCAGCTGCCTCCACAAACTGAACTTATCCTAACGCAAAGTGCAAATCCAGAAGTTGCCATCCTGGCCTCTAGTCTCATTGAGCTGTAGCGGTGAGTTCCACAGGTGAATTACATATTATGCAAAAGTTTCCTTTTTTAATTTTTTTCCCATATTTGCCAAAAGTCTCTGCCCCCGTATTACATGAAGGCAAACAGAGATGCTTGATTTATTTTCTGCACTATTTATTCTGTATTTCTGTCATCCCCAATCTTATTTGTCTCTCCAAAACTAAACAGTCCCATTTTTTTCAAGTTCTAAATGGAAATCTTCCCAGACCTCTAATAATAATGACAGCCTCTGGCTGTCTTTATAGAGATGTCAAGAAAGGAAAACAGTGTGTCAAGCAGGAGTAAAACACTGGTTTTAAGTAAGTAGCACTGTTGAATATTTATTTTCTAACTCAAAACTTACATATACTAATTACTAATAACATTACATATGTTAATATCTTGCTGGCTTCTGACCATGCTAAACACTGAATTTTTTATTAATATGCAGTTGTTTTTCTTTAATTATTGCAGTAAATGTAAAGCTGAGCAACAGGTATAGGCTGTGCATGTCGATACCATTCTTTTTTCCCCCCTTCTTCACCTCTGAACTCTCCTCTTCCTGCTTTCAGCTGCCACCGGTGGATTTTTTTGGCTGTGACGGAAACTGCATGCTGTTTTCTTTTCTAAACAGCACCTAATTCAAGTTGAAATCTTTTAGTGTCTCGGACTACTTGATTCATAACCTCTCCCTAAACATCCTGATCTTAGATCTCTTTGAAGTCTCCTGTGTAGGTTCTGGATATTTCACGTTGCAAAGTGACCAGCAGATCTCCCCTTCCTCTGTGTTTATTTAAACCTCCCAATCACCATTAATATTTTTGCATTTCTGCTCTGCAGAATTGTATTCAGAGGGTTAATGTGGCCGTAGCTCTCACAAGATCAGCTCTGCTTCTCGCAGCCCTCTAGGAGTGTGGGGCCCCCGTAGTCTGAGGCTTTGGGGGAGCAGCTCTGGCTACGCACCCTTCCTCTCTGGAGGAGTTCTGAAAGGGTTACAAGGGAGCTTTGGCTGTTTCTTTGAGTTTTTTGGAAAAGACGGGCCTCAGACAGCTTGGCAGGAACCTGGGGCCCTGTTTTTTCCAGCCCAGCCCTTCCTTCTGCACAGAGCTGTCAGGGAATCCCACGAATGTCTGGTTTCTCCCCTTCCCGAAGTTTTTTTTAGCAATGTTTTTGTCTGTCCCTGGCTCTTCCCCGCACAAAGACCTCAAGTTTTGGTCCTTGATTGGTCTTGCAGGTAGCGAGGTAGAAATGAAAGCCAGGCTACCACGCCATAGCTGTTGGAATTGGTTCCTGACTGTGCAGTTGAGAAGGGCACTGGGTGGTTTCCCGGAGGAGTGTCCTGTCTGGCATGGATCGCGGGGCAGGTCTAGCTGGCCTAAGAACAGAGGATTGCATGCGCCCTGCTGTGAACTGTGCTGTTCCCCTGGGTCACGGTGCAGCATTTTGAAATCTCAGAGCTGCATGTTCTGTATCCCCCCTCCCAGGCACACAACGGAATGCTGCTTTTTAAAAAAGGAAATCCCCTTCGTAAGCCAGGCTTATGAAGGACAAGACAGATTAGCAACTTTTCGTTCGTTTGCCTCGTGCTGAACGGGGCTGTCCTGAAGTTGAATTCACGGTGAACACTTCTGAGGTTTCTAGGTCTATCCTGTACCTTTTTACTTCAAGAAAATGGAGGTGTCTGTCTAGAGGGTAGTGTTAGAAAGAAAGTTTAGTTACTGGTGAAAGCGAAGGTCTTGAACCGCTGTGTTGCAGATACTGGTGGTGTACACCTGATTAAGAGGAACTCAGTTCGGATTGCACTTTCTCAGTTCCCTGTCAGACATTGGCTGCAGGGTGTGATCTGAGATCCATGTGGAAAGCCTTTCCAGAAGGCACCCCTCATGTGGGGGAGTCCCTGAAGTCAGCAGCCAAGGAACCAGCAAAAGGGGCCACAGGGCTTTCCTTCCTGCTAGTCCTCGTTTTGGAGATACCTTCCATTGTACGGTGAAGTTCCCACCACCAAGCCATGGCACATGTTCCATTCAGCCTGAGGTCGTGCGTTTTAGCATGGCTTGCTCAGGATGAGAATGGTGCTTTTTTTGGTGCTTTATCTTGTGATACAAACGGGAATTCCCTGCCGAAAGCACAAAGAAACCTCTTTTCTATTCCCTGAAAGTGTTAGCCTTTCCTATGAAGATGTTGAGTTGCCATCGAATTTTCTCCACCTTTTGGTCTCCAAGAGTTTTGTCACCGATACAAGCATTGGTGAATTGTATGCTGTTGGCTCCCTGTCTCCTTGTTATTCTCCAGGTCTTCTCTGGGCTACAGGTATCAAGCAGCAGCTATTTGTGAGCCATGTGCAGGGCTCCAGTGTTTAACAGAAACCTTTTTTTGTAAAAGGGGGAGCGGAAAAAAAGTGAGGAGAAGAAGAAATTGTCAGGAAGTATTTCAGCTTCCCTACGCGTGTGGTGACAGCCCTGCTTGGTGATCCTGTTAACTAGCTCATAGGTGTGCACATATATTGTGTAACCTGAAGAAAATGAAGCAACGGGAACTCCACTGTGGAACACCAGATTTTGTTTAGAGAATAGCGTGAATTATAATAATGAGTGATGTTTGTGGTTATTAGTTCTTCCTGAATCTTTACCTAACGCTGTATACTATCAGCCAATGAATGGTTTGACCAAAATGCTCTGGGTAAGAGGACTTGGTTCATAATGAGCAAGGAAGCATTTTGGTGGCTTGAGAAGGCTGGTGATTGGATTGTGCAGAACAAGTGCCCATTACAAAGGTCAAGCACGCTGTTAAAGGTACACTCTGAAGTGTCAGGAGGGAAATACTGATGTGTCCAGGCTCCTTTATCACGAGCAATTATTTCTAGGGTATCATTCTGTAAGAATAGTTGAAAGATGGATATCCTCTTAAAAAAAAAAAAAGGGCAAAAAAAGTGGGTACTCCTGAAAGATAGCACAGCTTCCAGACACTCTTCTGTTGCACTCACTGAACTTTTATTAACATTTCTCATGCAGTTACTATCCACAGCAAACCAGGTGAGGAGAGGCCAAGGCAGCCTAACTGATCCAAGTCTACTGAAATCTGGCCCTGAGCTAACAACCTATAGTAAAAGGAATTGCAAAGTGAGAGTGCCTTCTCCAAGACACTGTGTATGTCCCAGCTGCTGGTATCCACGAGGTTGCGTGGCTGCTTTGCTTGCATCTGGCTCAGTAACTGTCTTCCACTATCCTTCCTATCGTTCTGCTTCCTGGCACATGGTACTTGACTGCAAAGTTCGTCTGACATTGTGATTTGAAAGTGCTGCACGTGCTGCGTGGCAGCTGTCTGTCAGGGATGTTTAGCATGGGCAAGAGTCACCCTTTGGGGCAAAAGGGCTGTGGCTTATGTGGTCTTGACTTTATATGTGCTTAAAGAAATCCTCATTTGCTTGCTGCTGAAAAAAGAAAAAAAACTATGATCTCTGTGAAGAATGTAGCCAAGCTGGGCTGTGAATGTCTTCAGTGTTGAAAATCGAGTTTTCTTCAAAATTCAGCTCAGAAAACTTTTAGTTTGGTAGACTGTGTGAAGAGAAGGAGGAAACCTTGAGTCTGGACCATCTGTTTCTTTTCTGATATGGAATAAAGATGCTGATGAGTAAAGAGGTGTCAGCTTCTTTTCATTTAGAATTTTGAAAAACTGCAGATGCTGAGACTTGAAATTGAGTAAGTTTAAGAATCTTGTTTTTCGCTGCTGGTGACTAAGTGTAGATCTGCAAACAGGCAACAGTAATACCAGCAAAGGCTTGGCATTCCTAGAAACTGTTTGAACTTTCAGATCCACATCTATTTTTACAACAAGCACAGCATTTTCAGGGACTTTCGTTTCTAAAATTTCAGCATAAAAACAGCATAAATGGAAAAATATTCTTTATATTAGTCAGAAGCTCATGTTTGACACTTATTTTGGCTTTTTATGGTACTGATGAATAAGTATCTAGGATTTATGGCTTCCAGCACTTATAAACAGTAATTCTGAATTTCAAATGAGAACTTTCCAGTACTCATTAGAGACAACATACTGCTCATAGGGTAGTGATTTCTTCTTCCCATGGTTGTTTCCTAAAAGATCTCAAACTGTGGTGCAACATACTGCTCATAGGGTAGTGATTTCTTCTTCCCATGGTTGTTTCCTAAAAGATCTCAAACTGTGGTGTTAGA
>NW_010412072.1:18124-24568 GCF_000710305.1 Buceros rhinoceros silvestris | reverse complement strand
AGAGTGTTCTGTTCAATGTATTTCTGATCTCAGCTCCACTAGAAGACGCTTGAGTGTAAGATTTTTTAATAGTCTCATGATGCTAAGGATTTTGGCTTCTCTAGAAGTATCTTCTGGTGGATGATAATTTGAACAGCCATTATAGACTTTCCCACTTAGGCAGTCACCGTGGCAAAGGGAACGCCGTCGTACCTGTCGTGCAGTAATCAACAGGGAAGACGGTATATGTGGAAGATCTAAGCACAAGCTCTTGAAACTCTTGGAGAGACCCAAGAGTGATTCTTCAGAGACTTAGCTGTTCTTAAGACGAGGCATGTTGATAAACATATGTATTTCTAGTAAAAAACTCCATGTAATACCTCTAAAACATTCTCCAAGAGAGATATTTTAGTTTCTATTGACAGTGATCCTCTTGGCCTTCTGTTTTCAAAACACCTTAAAAAAAAAAAATCAAGAGACTTTAAAGCTTAATCCTTACGAACATTTCTAACAAAGGCTGTCTGTTAAGGTTTTTTGGAGCAGCTGCCTTGTATAGAGTTTGGTTGAGAATACTGAGAACTTGCTAATCTTTCTTCAAATTTGAAAACCCAAGAAGGAGCTCTGTTTTAACGTGGAATTAATTTCATTGAAGATTCACAGGAACAATAACTTTGTTATCTATTAAAGTTCACAAATATTTTAATGTTATATTTTAATGTATATGAATAAAAGCCTATAATACATTTAAAGGCATTTATTAAATAAGATAACCTAACAGGTACTGATACTTTGAAATCCCAGTTTTAACAATTGGATTATTTGGGTATATTTCAAGAAATTTGTATGCAATCACTTTTTTAGTAATTTAAATATTTTATCCTTCTGTTCAGGACAAATTATGATCCCTACAGCATTGCAGAACCTGAACAGGTGAGTGTAGGGCATTGGGCTTGTGTTACTGAGGAACCGTGGTGCTGGATATTTTGTTGTTTGCATGTCTCACTCTGAAATTACCTAAATTCCTGACATCACTTAACTTTGTAGATTGAATTGTTCTGCTTGTTGCTACAGCATGCATGGTTGTTTGCACCTTGTTTATCAAAATCTCACTCTGGTGTGTATGGTGTGTATTATTAGGTAGCAGAACTAGGTAACAACTACTCTTGTTGTTTAGTTTTTAGGTGTTTCTCACGTCTGTTATTCACCTTTATGCAAGAGTTTGCTTACTGTCTTACACTTCAACCAGTCTCTAGAGAGCCGTAAACACAGTACAAACCAGGAAGGTTAACATCTTTGCAAATGTCACCACCTTCAGCTCAAGGCACTCGGGGGCCGTGTTTGGACTCCTCTTTGTCTGTAATGCATTTTCTGTGAAACGTACCAGTTACAGCCTCCGTGAGAGAAGTCCACTCTGTTCAGAACATTAGCTGAAACAGCATGGAAGACAGCAAGTATAAAGAAGTGGCATATAATGGAGATTCCTTGATCAGACATTAGACATTCTGGTATTGACTTCTCTTGATGTGCCTTATCTGTGCTGGGAGAGAAGTCTTGAAAGGACATTATTCCACTCAGTGGCTGGGCTATTTTAGTCTGTCCCTATAAGGGTTTAGTATCTGCAGCTGCATCTTTGATGTGTTGTGCTTAGCATTACATGCAAGCTCTTGGTGAAATTCCTGAGGTAGTGATTCCATTGTTCCCATCTGTGTTCCTGAGTTGAGAAGCTTCTGACTAATTACACAATTTTCTCTGTATGCTGTAGGAAACAATTTCACTTTGGCTCTAGAAAAAGGGATTGAGTTGAACTGGAATATAGGATTGCATTAACTTTTTTCATCCTTAACCACAAATTCCTACAAAAGCTATTGCACTTCCTCTGAAGATACCTGCTCTTTGCTTTTGGTTTCCGGATTCATGAGAAATATTCAACACTCATATACCGTCTAGAAGACCTAGCAATTGAAAGGCCTACACAGAATGAGTCATTGAGGAATCAAGGAAAGTTGCATCCCTAAGGAAACAGCACCATCTCTACATTCCTATTCTTGTCAAGCCCTGAGGGGAAAAGATGGATGTAGTCTGCGGTTGGGATGACCAGCAGAGCTGGCACAACAGCATCGTCTACTCTTCCATCCACACTAGGAGGAGGAAACATGACAAATACGGGTGCCTGTTCAAATGGACAGAATCTAAAAGCTTTTGTCTAGGTGCTGCAAATAAAACCAGTGCTTATAGTCTCTGCCTCCTATCCTGCAGTTGTTGGCGGAAGTGAAAATCTCACATAGAAGACTTCAGGCTCTAGGTGACCCAAGTAAGTTTTTTGCAACTTGAGTGTCTTTTGCAGACAGGGTCTGACAGAGTGTGATCTTCCAACAAATCCTAGACAACTCTGGGAACTGCCTTTTAGAGTGTGCCAGCTCTTTGTGCTATACAGTATAACTGTGAATGTCCTTTTACTCATCTTCCTCTGATGGTCTGTCATCAGATTTAGCACCTTCCTGGAGAAAGGGATCACTGACCCTGTTTACTAAGGTAGCCTGAGCCTTTTCTGTAGTTTCAGAGGTGTAGTCACAAATTCCCTGTTCTCTGTCCTTAACTGTGTTTGGTCAGCTGGCCTGCTTGGTAGGCAGGTGTGTTGCAGCCTTCTGGAGAAAGAGGCAGACAGCTGAGTGGTTGGGGGCTCCCCCACAACTTTCCACTGCACTGCCTGCTTTGGGAGCAGCTGTAGAACTGCCAGACATGTTGAAGTGGTTAAGTGTACCAGCTCCTAAAGAAGCTGAATGGGAGGAGTGGTTCTTGCCTGGTGGGTTTTCAAAGGGAGCTGAGACTTTGAAGTTCTGTTTTAGCAGCTGCCAGGTATGCTGCCTCAGCCCTGTGAGCACTTCTGCCCCCAGCCTTCAGGCGTTGCATTTTTCTTTGCAGTGCCAAGACAGAGGGTGATAAAAGAAAATTAATTAAACCAAGAGTATAGTCGCTAGTGTTGCTTTATTATTTTTTACTCTTTGAGTTATAGTGCCTTGTGTCACATGTCAGTGAAGCACCTTGCACGTGTTTGGGCCTATTAGAGTAACACATTTATTTCACTTTGGTTTTCTTTGCATTTCTAATAACTGCTTCCTCACCTCTCTTTTGCTTTATGTCCCCTCCCAAAATAATCATAGTAATTTTAATCTTTTGTTCTCTAATGGCTGTGTAAAATAGGGATAGATTTACCTCTGTGTTCTCACGATAACTCCTTGCTGAGACTAGATGGACCATCTTTCCAATAAGCAAAGAAACTGAAGAATGTGGTGGCCAAACCAAGGTTTCATATAAAGCCTCTGTTAAAGCAGGAACAGACATCATTCACTGCTGTATCTGTTGGAGGCAGCTGGGAATTTTCCTTTTTTTCTCTGCCAGAAACAAGATGCTGTAAATCAGTTTATTCCACTGAATATTGAACTTCTTTATGATAATGCGAACTCCTCTGTGATTTGTTGAAACATTGGATCGCTGGAAATGCTGCAGGCTGAGCTCCGTTTTCAGATGAAGAAATAGATCCCAATAGCAGGAGGCGGGAATTTATGGAACATTAGGAGTGGAATGGGGACTGTAATCTGTACAGCTTAAAAAAAAAAAGACCAACAAAGAGGCCAAAACTGGAATAGAAGAGACTATTGGAATGGTCTCTTCTGGCAAGGCAACGCACTTCTGTGGTATTAATCCTTGGAGGACAAAGTACCAAAGGGGAGATTCTTGCTCTGCAGTACTTGAAGAGCTTGCTTTTCCAGGTGAGGCTTTATAAAAATAAAGGCCTTTCTACTTTCTTCTTGCAGTCCTTTATAATCCAGTCCTGGTGTGTCATCACCAGTTTCTGGAGGAAACAGATGCATAGGAAGTTTTGGGAAGGAGGTGCACTGTATTTTTGTTCCAGTGCTGGCTATGGATTTTTCTAAAACATTTTCTCTTTCCGTATTAAAAATTGGTAAAGTTATTCAAAACTGAACCTGCAACTCTATTCTGAAGTTACTTTTTGGGCTCTATTTTAGCTATCATTACAACATAGCAAATTTATTTGAAAAATAACTTGTGGATTTTTAGTGCAGAATTCTCTTCTGAAAAGTAGTTTTCTGCAAGTAGGTAGGGTACCTCTGGAGAAATCTTTGAAGAAACGCTACAGACTGAAAACTGACTGTTGCCAGTTTTAGCTTAAGAGCATTGCTTGGAATTTTTGCTGCCTTGGTTGAAATAAGCATTTCTAGAAAGTATCGTCCATCACTCCTAAGAAAGTTGGACAACCAGTGGAGTAAGGGAAAAATAGGACTTAGCTTTTACAGTACAGATACAGCTTGTACGGCCGTCATGAGGCTCGCAGGGATTAAAAAAAAAGCTTGTTGTTTTACAGCTAGCACCACAGCCCTGGGATTGCTTTGGTGCCAGCGTGCTGTTCCGCTCTCAGAATGGCTGAAAGTCTGTACGTCATGGTTTGGGTGTAAGTATCTGTGGTCCCCATATCAGTAGCCTTTTATTTTTTTTTTTCTGCAGTGTGTGTGATAGGATGGTCTTGACTATGCAGCAGATACAGTTACTGGGTCAGCTTCTGCAATAAGTAATCACCCATGCTAGTATTCTCTCCTAGCGAAGCTGAGCATAGTCTACCACCTTACCCTTCCTGCTCCCACCTGTATTTTATGTAATCACTTTGTTACAGGCTTTACAAAGTGTGTGCTGGCACACGGTCACCTCTTCCTATTTTTCTTTTTTCTAACCCCTTGTTAAATGTTCAGGAAGTGACAGCAGGTGAATTGATCTTTGTACAGGAGGTGGAGGTGAAACGTTTTCTCCCTTAACTTCAGCATAACAGAACTGCAAAAGGAACCTGAGGAGGAAAAATGTTCTGTTAAAGAGGTGGGAGATCACTCTCATATCCAGACTGTTTCTTGTCATACCTTGCTACGTTACCTAAATGCGCTTGAGGTACAAGGAGAGCAGAAACTACATCAGGAATCAAATTTATAACATGGGGAAGATAAGAATTCTAGAGAAGCTTCTTCGGCCAGCATGTAAGTGCCATTAGGCGTAGGGAACTATGTTAAGTCTGTCTTTTATTAGGAAACTCCATTAGGTTCATTACATTGGATCTAGACTGATGAACTTCAGCTGCTTAAGGGAAGAAGACTCTTCTGGACCTTTACTCTGCCTTTACATCAGTTCTTGGGGAATTACCCAAAGACGAGAGGCTGCTAACCGCAAGCATGTAGCCTCACATCAAGGACCCAAAGAAGTGACCTTTAGTTCTCGTTTCATTTTTTTTTCTTGTTTTACTGTATTTCAGCAGCTAGATGTTACACAGCATTTACTTGTGTTACCAAATGGCAGCAGCAGATGCATCTTGCTGGTGCCGTGCTGCTACTCTGCCTCTTTTACCAGGAGCATTTCTGCTAGTACTGGACTGTAGCCCAGCTACAAGTGACACTTTCCACAATCCCTGATTAGATGAGTTTGTACATCTTTGCTGTAGAAGTGCAGAACAGATTCTGGCCTTTCCTTTAAGTATATAGATTACAAAAGAAGCAACACTTCAACATTTATAAAGTTCTGTTATCTATAGTTCTTGGCCTTGAGATGTATAGGCAAGATGTCAGGGAACTGAATACTTCAGCATTTTTGTCCCCATAGACCATCTAAGCTGTCAGATTTAACAAGTTGTCTTCATCTACCTTGTAACAAGATGATAGAGGTACTGGACGTCAAGCAAAGTTGATTGCTTTCAAGAACTTCAGCGCAAATTTTGTAGAATCTGGAGACTTGTCATGTTCTTTAGAGGTTTCTTTGTGTGCTGAATATTTAATACTTAGACAAGAAACCACCTGAAATTGGGAGCATATGACATCTCTACTCTGTGGTCACACAGCACAACTGAAAAAGTAGTTTGGGCCTCAATTGGTGTGAGACCGGGACAGCACAACCCTGGAGGAACTCTTAAGGCCCTGTAGTGTAATGCTACCCTGTGCTGTATCTTTTGGGAGGCTGCTGGTGGCAGGGGCATTTGGCTCTGGACAGAGACAGAGTGCTTTAAGTACTCTTCCTCCATCTCATGAATCCTAACCCTGCAAAACTCAATAGTCCTTTTTTTTGTTTGTTTTTTTTAATTATTATTCTCAAGTGCTCTAGTTTTCACCAGTTTAGCCCAAGTGTAACTTTTCACTTACCTCTTGAGACCCGAACAAGGGGCCTGAGCTGCTTTCTTCACTCCCCATTCTCTTATTCAGTGGAATCTTGCAGCGGCTGCCTGAGCCCATGTAGAACGAGCCCCACACTCAGGGAAAGCCTCGGCAAGAGGAAACTTAATGGAAAATATTAAGGAGAAAAAAATATCATTGATGGACTTTTAATATAGAAAGGAGGGGAAAAAAAAGAAAGGGGAGAGGGGGAGATTTTTTCTCTGTAATAGGAACCAAATGTTGACTGGAACAGCAGCTGCAC
>NW_010412072.1:14903-18021 GCF_000710305.1 Buceros rhinoceros silvestris | reverse complement strand
ACTCTCACGCTGTCCCTGTGAACTGTTTGAGTGGCTTTTCCAAGGAGGCATTACAGAGTGCAGGGCTAACTTACTGGGCCTGACTTAACCCTTCCCTCTCTGGAGAGAGTTAGGGAATATGGGTTTCCAGGAGAGATGAGTGACTTTAATTACATACTCAGTCATAAGCATATTCTAGATAGATAGTGGTGTCCCTTTACTGTTTTCTTTCTTGTGCACTACTGCTGCTATCCACCTATAAACTGCAAAATCTGCTCAGATAAAGCCCTAAAGAGTATATATGGCTAGGAATAAATAGAGCCTGTCAGTCTTTCCCGGTTTGGTTTTCAACAGATGTGCCTATACTGATAGAAGAAAAAGTAGAAGAATCTGTTTTCTATTGATCCACTGGATCCGTGCTAGGATTTTACAGTGGAATCTCTGCAGTGAGGAATACTTCTCCTGTCTCTGTAAGTGGTGCAGTACTCTATCACGTTCTGGTACTTTGAATTCTGTGGAGTGTGCACATTCACCCCAGGAACTCTGCTTGGACTAGGTCAAGTGATCAAATTTAAGGTGGCACTCAACACATTGTCTAAGTCTGAATAACTTATCTTAATCAAATTGGAACTAGACAGCACAGCGAGGTTACTTCATTCAGAGTCTACCTGCTCAGTCTGAACTTCATTAATTAATTAACACTTTAAAATTGGGACACACACTACAGTTCAGGCAATCGCATATCAAATTTAAACAGATAATCTTCCTGAAGACTCCTTATGAGAGCAAAATGATACCAGGTTTCTGTGTTAGTTTTATTGTGTGTATATCTTACTATTAAAATATTTTTGCAGGCTCTCCCTGGGTTTGCAGATTTGAAAGTATGTGCAGAAAACATGAAGCCAGAACTACCTTCCACTCATTAAAGCTCACCCCTGTATTTGCACTCACTGGGGTAGAAAAGCCATGTGATTTTTTGTTAATCTAGGTCATATGGAGGAGATACGCTTGGTTGCCTTCATTGCTTCTTCAATGACCTGATGAGCCACAGTAGGATGAAGGCATTGGACTTTACAGCGAGCTGGCTGTTAGTTTTCTTCTTCATTTAGCTTTTCTGCTGGTGAATTTCAAAGCTGCCATGTGCAAAGAGAAGGAAAAAGTGCAGCGTGGTTAACCTGCGAAGTATTCCCCAGATCAGAGAGGTTGGCAGGAGTTTGTAACTGACATGGAGCCAAGGGTGCTACTAGGGTCCCAACAAAAATTTGCTGCAACGAAGGGTAAATACTTCATTTCATTTGGTAAGACATTTGCTTTCATTTGCTAAGGCAAGTTTCGTGATCTTTAAAGTAAGACACTGATAATGCCAGCTAAATCTGGGAATAGAAAAGGTAGATTAGGCCTTGCCTGCAGAGATTTTCCAGTGCTCCATAATCTCCCTCTGCCCTATCCATGCTAGACTGTCAGAAGTCCGTTTTGATGAACCTCATTTCTAACCTGCTACCCTCATGATTTTATGTGTATATGAAGATCCAGGACCTAAAATGCTCTTAATTCTTGATCTGCATCAGAACTGAGTAGGCACTACATTGCCTTTGCTGTAAGAAAATCTTTTTTCTAAAACTGAGTTTTCTCAATGGTAGGGAAGTAGCAGAAATAATTTTTAGAAGCCAAGGAGTGGGAAATAAATTATATAGCAGCATATATCAGAAAAGAAAGAAGCTAATGTACTTTGATATATATGTAGAATAAAGTAAAGGAGGAAGAAGGCAGTGGGCTTTTCTTGTATAGTTATTTTGATGCATATCTAGAATAACGTGCTCTGTTTCGAGCACTTGCCTAGTCCTAATACTGGTAAAGAGGAAAAAGTTCAGAGAAAAGCAATATACCAAAAGGCCAGAAGTGACTGAGTTGAGGAAAAAGATGGAGTTAAGTGTGTCAGGGCTGGCTTAGCTGGAAGGAGGTATAGCTCTAATAGTTGAAAATTTAGATTTGTAATCAGAGGAAGGTCATGCAGTAAAACAGAGAAATGTAACTGGGAGAATTCTTGACACGGAATGTGTACCTGCCTGTGGAATTGTGCAGCTGAGAGTGTGACACATGGAATCCACCAGCCACTGAAACGTGTTAATCTTGCACCATAAGGAAATGAATTGGACGCTTTTGCTTACATGTTTGCTTTTGAATAAAATTCTTGTAACAGCATCAACTCTCTCAGTTGAGAGGGGGAGTTGTGAGCATAGCAGAGGGAGTCCTCTGACATTTGTTAGTAATTATGCACATTAAAATGTCCTGGGATGCTCGAATTGTGCTTCTGGTAGCTATTATAGTTAACCTGGGAATGCATCTGGAAATTGTAGTTAAATCCACAGAACTTTTCATGTCCTTTGCCTAAAGCAACTCAGTCCCAAGGCTTTTCACATCTTCTGTTGTCTCATGGTGCAAAGATGTTGGTGGTAAGGGTGTCTTGCGTAGGTTGAGCTGCTAGCAAAGCGAGGAGCTGAAGAATTAATGCTGAAACCATTACCAGATGCCCGCATCTGTGCCTCATCCCTAAGAAGGGAAAGTTTGATGGTCTGGGACAGAAACTCTCCTACATCTCTGCAGCACCTTCACCACGGGGAATTGTATTTGTCTCTTTGAACTGGATTTGAACCCAAAATGTAGTTCCACACATTTATTGTGCCGATTCAGCCTGAACAGGCTGCTCATGAACTTTAGAAGCTTTTCCTTGGCTTCTGTCACAGAGTTCAAGAGCAGATTGCAGGCCAGGTGACGACATCCTGGTTTCATGCGTGCCAGCTGCTTCCTGTCCCTTCGCTGTCTCCAAGTACCTGCACCACGGTGAGTCCTGGGCAGCTCCCTGTGCCTCAGAAGATCTCCAAAGTCCCAGGCAGAGTTTTTTGCTTTGTTCGCTCCTGGTTTTTTTGACAAGCTACCTTTCTTTACCTTTGTAATGTAGCTGCACCTGCTGCGTGTTTTAGGGCTCGCGTGGTCCGGTAGTCAGAGCTGCAGAACGTGTTAAAATGCGGACTCTTGCTGATGAAACTGCGGTCTTTTGTAATGCTTCTGATAACAGCAGAAGCCAGGAGCAAACCATTCTCAAAGAGCTGCTGCTCTGTTTTCCAATTTTTAATTTATT
>NW_010412072.1:13317-14775 GCF_000710305.1 Buceros rhinoceros silvestris | reverse complement strand
AGAGGGAAAAAAGACAAAGAAAGGCCTTGAGGCAAGAGGCGCTGTGAGAGCCCCCACAGTTCTGCATCACAGCCAGGCCCCCAGTGATCTGGGGTTTGTCCTGCTACGTTTGTCATTGCTCCGTAGCCAGCCCCAATCTAGGGCCTATTGTTAGGGATGGAAGAAGCACGTAGTGTGCCAAAAAAAATGTTTTGAGTGTTTCTCAGTGCACATAATTTCGCAGGATGCTGGGAGCTGCCACACTAGACAGAATCATTACTATACCGATGACTTTCTAAGCAGCTGTGCCCACCAGGGCTTTGTACTGAAAGCTTCCTGGACTTGTCATTCCACCTGAATCACCTGAATGCCCTGTGGGAAAGAAACTGCTGCCCAGGATTTTCCTGCATTCCTTCGCAAGGCTGGAGCACTGATTTATAAATGCACTGGGTTCCCTTATTGACAGCAATGGCCCATGTTCATCGTTCGCTTCAGCTTTTACAGGAAAGGATATAAAATACTTTCATTGTCAGCTTGTTTCCTCGTTCACAAGGAGGGTAATTCTCAGTTTGCTATACCTCCAGCTGTACTGACTCCTGCTGCCACGCGATTAGTTCTCACAAGCTAAGTAGAGGTAAACAAGAATGCTGAAGCTTCATTTCTCAAGTAATTAGAGCCTAGTTTGCATTGCCTTTCCTTGAGATGTAGGCGCTGTTCAAATATTTCGAAAGCGCATGCTTGGTAAGTGGTGTATGGGGAACACCAGTATACTTCGTGACTTGGTATTGTTGCCTGCCACACAGGAGCTAGTATGAAACACGTGTCCAGCTGTGCCATGGAAAGAAGGCTTCAGCTGAAATGAAAATGAAAGCCCTATGTGTAATATTTATGATACTTAAAAATCCTTAAATGTTTTTTCACAGAATCATTTTAGCTGAAAGAGACCTTTAAAATCATTGAGTCCAACCCTTCCCCCTGCACTGCCAGTGGCCCTAAACCATGTTCCTAAACACCGCATCCACACATCTCTTAGAACACCTCCAGGGACGGGACTTTACCACCTCCCTGGGCATCCTGTTCCAACACTTTATGACCCTTTCTGTAAATAAATTTTTCCTAATACCCAACTTGAATCTACCCTGGCGCAACTTTAAGCCATTTCCTCTTGCCCTTCTTGGGAGAAGAGACCAACCCCCACCTCACCACAACCTCCTTTCAGATAGTTGTAGAGAGCAATGAAATCACCCCTGGGTCTCCTTTTTCTCCAGACTAAACAACCCCAGTGCCCTCAGCTGCTCCTTACAAGGTTTGCTCTCTAAACCCTTCGCCAGCTTCATTACCCTTCTCTGGACACGCTCCAGCACATCAAAAATCCTTCTTGTAGTGAGGGGCCCAAAACTGGACACAGCACTCAAGGTGTGGCCTCACCAGTGCCGAGTACAGGGGGACAATCACTGCCCTGCTCCTGCTGGCCACACC
>NW_010412072.1:0-12796 GCF_000710305.1 Buceros rhinoceros silvestris | reverse complement strand
GGAACACCCACCCAAGCCATAGGCAGCCAGTTTCTCCAGCAGAATGCTGTGGGAAACGGTGTCAAAGGCTTTACTAAAGTCCAGCCTAGACAACATCTACAGCCCTCCCCTCATCCACTAAGCAGATCATCTTGTCATAGGAGGAGATCAGGTTGGTCAAGCAGGACCCGCCCTTCATAAACCCATGCTGACTGGGCTTGATCACCCTGCAGGTTGTCCTGCACGTGCCACGTGATAGCACTCAAGATGATCTGCTCCATAACCTTTCCCAGCACCGAGGTCAGACTGACAGGCCTGTAGTTCCCTGGATTCTTCTTCCAGCTCTTCTGTAGATGGGTGTCACATCTGGTAACCTCCAGTCAACTGGGACCTTCCCGGTTGGCCAGGACTGCTGGACCAGCTCCCTCAGTGCCCTTGGGTGAATCCCACCTGGCCCCACAGACTTGTGCACATCTGAGCTGTGCAGTAGGTCACTGATCATTTCCTCTTGGATTATGACGCCTTCTTTCTGCTTCCTGTCTCTGTCTTCCAGCTCAAGGGTCTGGGCCCTCAGAGAACAACTGGTCTTGCCATTAAAGACTGAGGCAAAGAAGGCATTCATTACCTTAGCCTTTTCCTCATCCTGGGTCACTCTGTTTCTCCCTACATCCGGCAAAGGATGGAAATTCTCCTTACCCCTCCTGTGGCTAAGCCTCTTCAATGTTCCCTTTTTTGGGAACACTGGAAGCTTTAAATCAAATTTATATCTAAGTTATGCATTAAGAAATTATATTCTGAATCCCTTCTGCTGTGGCATTGCCCTCCACTCCCTGATTATTTCCTGATAGTTTCACTTCAGTAAAGATTTTTCTTTACCCTGTCCTCTGTTGTTGTCTTTTGTTGTCCAGTATTACTCATCCCAGCAGTGGTCGTGTTTAGCTGAACTTACTTTGTCAGATGTTTGAATGAGTTCCTTAAGAATGGTGTCAGCAGGATGGATGCTAGAGAAGTGTAGGTTATCGTTAGTAGTTACCAGTGTCATTCTTTTAGTATGGACTCGCTGTATGCGAGATAGTTTTTCATAACTGTGAGATTCTTAGTGAGTAGTGTTCTGTAGTCTGCGCTGGTCTTGTCCACAGCTGCAGTCCTCGGTATTCCCTTCAGATCTGTTGGAAGTGGCAGTAGAAGCCAGCTCTCCCCTTTCTTGTAAAAGCTGATGACTACATTCTGATTTCTTCTGTATGGAGGCTGGATTTAATTGAGACTTTTTTCTTCTTTTTTCTTCTGTCAATGAACAAATGTATTAGTAGTTTATTAGTATTTAGATTTTAGCGGACTAGCATTAGTTCCTAGTACAGGTGTAGGTAGTTGATTGCATAAGGGTTGCTCACATTGGAAAAGAACTAACGGATTGGGAAAGAGAGCTAGAGCAGAAAGGGAATTTGGAACCGGAAAATCTGGAGATGAGTGCATGGTGTTCTAGCATTTTTAGGCTGGGTTGTGATCATAATGGTATGATGGTCTTCCACAAATGGTCTCAGAAGCAAACCTGTGTCTTTTGTGATGCAAAAAGCTGCGGCAGAGAGGTCTTATGCTGTCAGTGAATGAGGAAGAGGGAATGCTGGTCCAGGCTTCATGAAGACTACAGGAATACAGCAGATTTCTTGCCAAAAATACTGAGTAGCCCTAAGAGCTGCTGGAAGGACGGAATCTTGCTAGCCCTAAGAGCTGCTGGAAGGATAGAATCTTGCTTACAAAGGATGAACTATAATGCCAAGGCTGAGATTTCCTGTACATAGTGAAGGTCTGAATCCTGGCCAGATCTCTAAAGTAAGCAACTCATAAATAATCATGAACAAGCTGTGAGAAGATTGCTCACAACCAGCCTGGCTGACTAAATGAAACCCATTCTCTTTTGGTGGCACAGGCAGGAATTTCTATTTCCCTTTTCCTGTATGTGCATCTACGCCTGTATCTGTCACCTGTACATGTGAGCGACCTCCAGGACTCCCATTCTTGGCAGCCCCGGCCGCCCCGTGCCCAGGTCTGTGCTGTCCGGAGGTGGAGCAGCGACTCTTTCACGGGCTCCCCCTTGGCGTAGGGAAGGAGCTTGCGTGCCCTTGTGAGGTTGAGAGCTGTGCTGGGGGTGGCATGTGCCTCCGGTGGGGTCTCCCAGGCCAGACAGGTCTCAGCTGAAGGGTCAGACACAGTGTGTCCACGGGCAGGATGGGCTCACTAGCCTTCGGGCACCATCCTAGGAGAAGGACAACTCTGACCCCAAACCCGGGCAGATGGAGCTCGTTTAGCCCCGTAAGGCTCCATCTAAGAGAAGGACACTCTAACCAAACCTACAACCCGAGGACTTCGCTGTCACCATCCAAGCTCGCCAGGCCCTGGCAGATGAACCTCAGGTGTAAAGGGTTGAGCCAGTTCCGCGCACGCTGCGCCTCACCTAAAAAACCCACCGCGCAGCCCCGAAGGGTGCGCTCATCGCTTGCAGTGAGCGTGGGAAAAGCCCTTCCCAGATCTTCATTCGCGAAGCCAAGCCAAGCCAAGCCATGACATGATGACATGTGAGCAAACAAACAGTCAGTTGTTAGTGTTCAAGCAATAATCCTGAATTGAAAACAAGCAGGTGTGTGAGTACTGACTCTATGAGCCTGATTGCTGTTGGGGGTGTGGGGATTTTTCTAGTTGTTTTTGGCTTTGCATAAGGTGGCGCGAGTTGTGGAAAAAGCTTTTCCTTTAGTTTGGAGTACTTACATAGTCTCTCTACCATGTGAACTCTGTAGTATCTATTAAGATGTGAGGTCTTCTACAGCTTTTTTTTCCATCCTTCATTACTGTGCTGAGCCTGTCGTGGAATTCCTTAAGCAGGAAAGCTAATTTCAGGAAGGGTGCAAGGGTGCTGTCCTGCTTCGATAAATCATCTGACAGGCAGAGACTGAAGTGGACAAGGGTTGGAGCAAGGCAGCGGTCCCAGTGCATTTTTAAAAACTGGACCATCAGTCTTCAGTATTTGTATTTTCATAATAGTTATTCCTTTGCCAGATATCTCAAAACAAAAGAAATAAAGATCGAGGGGACAATACTAAAGTTCTGCCATTCGGTTAGTGGCCCTCTCAGTACTACAGACTGCGGTTGCTGTACGTCATCTCTGTGATACAAAGCCAGTTTGGCTCTCAGCAGCTCCAGCTTTACTGGAGTTTTCCTTTACATCAATTTTATCTCCTCCATTTCATCTTGACCTTTATGTTTTAGAACAAATCACTCAATCTTTAGCTTCCCAAGGGTTCTTTTGGATCAAAGGATAATTTATGTATTGCAGGTTTTGAGCTGGAGGTAGTTAGAAGAGAAGTTGAAGCAGATATTAGTTGCTAGAATTAATCACGTAACTTGAGTGAATGCTTTAAAGAGTGCTTGACTGAATTCTCTAACTTCTGACTGAGACCTGAGACAGGTTTAGTTTCAGAACTCTGAGGCATAAACAATATTGGTTGCATTTTCACAGACCAGGTGTGCTATCTCGTTCAGTGTCCGCTCAGACAGGAACTCATGGGAGATTCTGTGCGAAGGTCATGCTGTGGAATGGTGACACTTCCCCGATACTCTCTGGGACTTGGTAATCAATGATTTTCTGTCCAGGAGATGGTGTCTTTGCATATGAATGGTGTCAGTTGCTCTCGCTTCTGTGAGTTTGTCTCATCGTTTTTGAACCACTGTAAATTTTTGGCATCCTTAGCTTCCCATAGTAGGAAGGCACCAGTATTTTAACAATGTGTTATGAGAAAAACTACTTCCTTTTGTTTGTTTTAACATGCCCACCTGATGACTTCATTTGGTTTTTCCTAAGTCTTGTATCATGAGGGGTGAGTAGTTGTTCCCTATTCTCCTTCTTCCCTGAAGCTCATTATTTTATAGGTATTTTTCATATTTCCTTGCAGTTGTCCGTTTTCGAAGCTGGAGAGTCCTTACTTATTTAGTCATTCCTCAGTACATAAGCTGTTCCATACCTTTGATCATTTCTAAGCATTTCTTTGTGCTTTTCCCGGTTCTGTTGTCTGCTTTTTGAGAAGTGGGGAGGAACAGTGGTTAGAACTAACTCAGTATGCAAGAGATGCATGTATGGTTTCTATGGTGGTGTAGTAGTCTTCTTGGCTTTGTTTGCTATGCCTTTCCTAATAATTCCCAAGTATTTTAGTGATATTTTCATAAAGTAGTCTATTTAGCTACAGTTATAAGATCTTCTTTCCAAATAGAAATAACTAGTTCGAAGTGCATCACTGCGTAAAACTAGGATTGTATTTCCCTGGGTACATGACTTCGTAGTTATTAAATTGGATGTCTACTACCAATTTAATGTCTGATCGTTCAGTAATGTTCTTTTTTTCACACTTCTTAGTGACTTCCAGTTTTTCAGCAGCAAACTTTTTTTTTTCCTTTCGTTCTTTTTTTTCCCTGGATCACTTGTAAGTGTTCTAAACATCAGACACCATAGCACAGATTCTTCTGGGACCCCAGTGGTAATCTTCTTCCATTGGGGAAACTGTCCATTTATTCTAGCTCTGTTTTCACGTGTTTTAACTAGTTACGAAAGCCATGAGAGGTAATCCCTTCATCATACTTTGGCTTATTTTATTTAGGAGCATTTTGAACAAACTTACCAAATATTCTCGGCTGAGTAATTGCTGATTGTCAACGGTTTGGCCGAGGCAGCCAAGCCTGGTGACTAATCCTTCTCTATTTCAACAGAAATAGGAGAAGGGAGAAAGAATTTATGAGACCTCTGAATGTTTTGGAAAACTGAAACAAAATTTAATAACACTACAAACAGAAATATATTAAATACAAAAGAAAACCGGTGAGGTATTAAGGGTATGGGATGGAGAGGCGAGGGTTAAACCGCAGGACGGGGAGAAAGCAAAAGGAACACCGCGGCAGCGCAAAGATGGCAGTGGCCACATGGCACAGAAACAAAGAGAACCCGCGGCGGTTACAAACGCCGGGGCGCCACGTGGGGAAACCCAAACCCACACGGTCCTACCCGTCTGTCGTGGATTGAAGCAAAGCAAAAGCGTTGGCGGCGAAAAGCAGCAGACAGCTCTGGGACGGACGGCAGAGAGAGGCTCCGAAGTGGCAGGGAGAGTCACTCCGGGGCGTGCGGCCTCAACGGTAACGGCGGCGAGGGGGGTTTTCCTGGCTGATCTCGGCGGCAGCGGCTTACCGAAGCTGCAGGGATGCAGACAGCCCCGAGGCGAGAAGCGGGCGAAACAGGAGACAGCTTCCCTCGAAAGCGGTGGCTGTGCCGAAGCGACAGGGGGGCCAGGCAGGTCCGGGGCGCCCGGCGACAGGCAAGCACGATCGCTGTAGCTGGAGGACAGAGCAGAGCCGAGCCGAGAGAGCAGGCAGGTCGAGAGGGTTATGTTGCCCCGGCCCCGTCCGGTGTGGAAAGAAAAGGAGCTGGCCACGCGGCGTCTCTTGGAGGAGCAGAGTCGAACGGAAAACGGAAACCCACCAGAACCTTCAACCAACCCGATGGCATGTTGGACGTACGTGGGAAAGGAATACCGGTTGGTCAGTTTAAAACAAAACTTTCTGAAACAGGAGAGGTTTTGTTAAACGGTGACACTGATGTTAACAAGTTGCTCTAGGCAAACGGACAAATACAATTGCTGCTTAGTTCAAAATGGAGTTATTGAAGATCATAATCTTTCAGTAGTAGTGACGAGGAATTAGGCTGGTTACTGATCACTAACATGACTGCGATGGAGCTCCTGAATGCTCTTCAGCTTTGTATTGGATGCAGCCGATGTTTGGTTCAAGGGCTGGTCTGCAGTGAGCTCCAGCTATCTCCCAGCGTGCATCCCATTCGCAGCACAATCCTGTGTGCTTTTCAGCTGTCAGCGTGACCTGACTTTACTGGGTGGGTAACGGAGACTCCAGTCGTTTCACACAAGGGAAAAGTCCAGTGCACTTCAACATCAGAATGGATGGCGGAGCCTGTATCTGTGCAGTGGAAGGAACAGGTAGTACTCTCGGGATGGGAGTTGAGTCCAGGTGTCAACAACCTGCTGAGAACCCGTGTGGTGAGTTGGTAGGATTGGAGAGAAGACAGCTGAGGATCCTTTCGAAGATGTCTTGTGTCTTGTCATGTCCTTTGTGGCATCCTGTGCTCAGCAGGGGACAGTGCTGGGAGGACAGCAGCACACATGCATCCGTGGATCCAGGTCTGGGCCACTGCAGGTAAAATCACAGTAGTGGAGTATCATGATCCCATTACTGGGGCAGAAGGGGGAAGGCAGGTTCAGAAGAGGGAAGTGGCTTTCCCAAGGTTAACCACAAAGCCAGGTTTAGACCTATACAACTTGGGTTTCAAGGTCTGAGTACTGTCAGCAACATTACAGTTGTCACTTTTCCAAATACTGGTGAAAGGAAAAGACCTGATACACCGAGAATCTTGTAGCAAAACGTAGCAGAAAGTGAGAGTCATTTATCCAGTGTTGTGCAGGGGTAAAATGGAAGCAAAGAACTGAGGAAGCATGGGTGGTATCCCTCGAACAGAGAAGCGTAGAGGAGACTACCTACAGCCCACAGCCTGCGTTTGCGCGTAAGAACAGAAGCGGTACTGGTGCTCCAAGCAGGAGGAGGCCCAGAAGATAGAGTGGAGATGCTGGCTGCTGAATTCCTTTTCCACTGGGTTAACTTACTCCTCTCTTGCTGAGGAGCTGAGTATGTCCTCAGTTTGCTTTGAAAGGGTTATTTTTGAGGAAGAGTGCATAGATCTGGCAGTTGCTTCCAATCTTGTTTGAAACATCCTTTGAATATTTTAAGAATTCACTGTGATGATGAAGCTTGGGGGGAAGGTGAAACACATTCAGCAGAAGCTGTTCAAAGAATCAGGGTTGTAAGTTTTGTTAGGATCCTGAAGCAAGGAGATTGAAGTTATCTCCCTTGACAAAATCACGACCTACGCTCCAAATTATGGCATGAAATGTGAAAGACACCAGGTATCTTTTACAACTCTGTCACTTATGACATGCGTAGGAAATACAAGGAAAGTCTGCCCTGGGAATCCAAAGGAATATTTAGAAGAAGTGGCTGAGAAAAATATGACAGAGATCAGCAGAAATTTGAAAAGCTCAGGCCTTGAGGCTTTTGAACGTTTTATTAGATTCAGTGGATCTTATGGCATCCTGTCCTGTGAGCAAAGGATGTGTGAGTTGCTGGGCCACTGTAGCCTCTTCAGGACACCTTGTAGTCCTGTCAGGTGGCCACCTGCTCTCTGCAAAGCCCCTCAGCCTTGTGTAGAAGAGTGTTGGTGTTCCTTTCTCACTGAGGCTTACAAACTTCAAAGCAAGCCAGTGAGCTCCTGTTGGTCTTATCATGGTGCAGGACACAGCTGAACTCCCACCACATAAGCCTGTGCTGTAAGAGCTCCTTTTCTCCTCTGGGAAAGGCTTGCATTATCACACGATGAAAGAAATGAGCCTATCTTCACTCCCCTCATGTCTTTTGGATTGTAACTGTATAGAGATGATATGTGCCCTAGTTGCAACCTCACCCTACCAGTCCTTTATCCTCTCTGTGGATGTTGTACTGAACGTCTGTTTTCTATTCCACTATTGCTGCAGCATGGGTGTGCTTGGTGTAAGCCTTGTGTTAGTGTTTTAACAAAATTTCTACAAATCCAAATAAATACGTATATCATTAGTGATGGGGATCCTTAGCTGTTTTCCTTCTGCAACTCTGCCTCTCCTTAATGCTAATCAGCTACACAAATGCTCCAGTTTAGACTTTCTGTTTCCTTTTTCTTTGTTCTCCTCAAGTGCAGTGCTATGGCTAGTAATGTAGTCCCAGCCTGGAATACAAGAAACTCCTTAGCAAGGTGGTAGTTGGCCATGGCACCTCTATCAGGTGTGCTTGCTGGAGCCACAAATTCATAGCTGGCTAAGTATTACAGGGATTTTTAGGAAGCAGCAGTGCCTGGTAAGTGGGAGTCCTGACATACAGAGTGGTGAAAGTGTGATGGCCCTTCTTTTCTCAGGGCTCCAGAGAATCATTGTGTTGCCTGGGAAGGGGAGATGGAGAACAGTGTCTGCAACAAGGTGACACAGAATGTGCTGGCACATCCCACCTATCAGCTCCATTTTGCTGTGCAGCAACTTCAGCGGCAGAAGCTTCAGTCACAACAGCTGTTGGAGCAAAGCCAAGCCCGTCGTCAGGTAACTAAGAAAAAGTCTTGCCTGGGATGCAGCAGTGCTGACTAAGTCTTAGATGTGCAGAACCCAGCTAGATCCAGTACACATGGCGTGGCTTTTGCGAAGGAAGTAGGTCTTCAAGTGGGTTGCAACAAAACTAGTATTACCTGCAGCGATTTTGATAGCACTTTGGTGCGTTGGCATCCTCCTCCATTTGGCTCCTGGCATGCTGCTGTTCTGCACCTGTTCAGGGCATCCCCTTACAGTGCCTCAAACAGCCTTTGACCTGACTACAGTCTCCACAGTTCTTTGTCACTTAATCTTATCATTGCCAATATGTTGCAGCTTTGACTTGAAGAGGTCTTGGGTAGTCTTCGAGCTCGGTCATTTTTGTATTTCAGTGTTTCTAAACACAGGATCTTGAAATTGTGTTGGCAACTGTGTCCTCTGTGGAAGAAGACCCTGTTAAGGCTTCATCTTGGCTATATTTTCCTCTGCCTCGATGTCTTCTCATACAGTGCAGTTATCAAAAGAGTAGTATGTTAAGGGACTCAAAAATCATTTAGGAGAATCTTAATTCTTTTGAAGAAATGTATTAAATTTTTCTAAGATGCTTCAGCATGCAGGAGGTATGGTCACTGACCCTGATGCCAGATGTAAGTTTTCTCTGCAATCCCCAAAATCTTCCCCAGGCTTCATATGCATTTTGTTATTACTAGGTTTAAGATCTCCTTTCAGTGCTTTGCGTGGAACTGTCTGGTGGATACATGACTCCTTTGTTACAACTGCAAGGAGAAAAGATAGGCTAAGTGTCCAAGAACTAGAGGAACTACGAGAAAGCATTTGTGGTGTTGATGTTCTGGATGACACCTAGATGCCAAGGGTGGACCTCTGTGTCTGGAACAGCATTTCCATCCTACCTGGGGAATCATCCAAGGTTACAGTGGGTTCATTGATGAGAGAGGTGTGTTGTTTCTTCTGTGCAATGTCCAAAAGGCTTCCCTGCTAAAGGGAAAGAAGTCTCTGGGTGAACAAATCTCTTCAGTCAGAAGAGATTGTTCTCCATTAGGAAGGAGCTGTTTGCTGGGCGGTCTGGCAGGACTGGACTGCAGCAAAACCATGAACAGAGCAAACATGCAGAGATCTGAACACCCCCTCTCCCTCCTGTGAAGCAGATGAGTCACTAGTCAGGGTCTTTGAGAATAGGTGATAGGTAAATTGCCCTCATCCTTTTCTAGGAGCATCTTGAGAGGCCCTTCTGCCTTTGCTCCTTGCATTCCTTCTTTCAAGACCCTCATGCAGCAGTACAATTTCCATCCCCGGATTCCCTCACCTACAGTCTTTTTGCTCCCCCTCTGAACAGGTCTTCCTTCCATCTCTGTCCAGGGGGCTCTGAGTGGGCAGCTGTTGGCTGCTCATGAACTCAGGAGAGGGCTGTAAGCTGGCTTGTGCCTGTAAGGAGGCTGGAGCTGGCCATGGGGCCTGGCTGAGCCCTCTTCTGATTGCTGACATTGAGCTAATGTTATTCTTGGCCTGGAACAGAGCCATTACTCAGGAGTTTCTGTTAAAGTGATTCTTTGTTAAACCTCCTCTTGCCCCCACAGCTTCTCCCTCCTTTCTCTCCCTCCCTTATCCTTCTGAGCCAAGCAATTTGGAGTTGCAGCATTGAGGCTGTTGCCATGCCACGGGGCTCAGCCTGCACCAGAGTTGCCATTAATGAGGAAAGGTATTTGCTGAACACAGAGGCTTTCAGACTCTCTGCAGTGAAAACCACCTCCCTTCCAGTCACAACTGCACCGATGCTTTGATGTCCCTCTCAGTCACTGCACTACCCTCATCTTCATCCGTCAACCCCCTTCTCCCTCTGTAGCTGCCTGTCACTAACCTCTTCCTTCTGCTCATTAGCTTAGATTTCAGTCCTCTGACTTGGCCTTTCCAAGAACTGCCTTCTCTTTTCTGCTTGCTTACGCACTTCCTGCCCTACATCTCCTTCCCACTCACACTGCTTTGACTTCCATCCCACCTTTTCCAGCTGGCCATCATTTGTTCTCTCTTTTTTTCTCCACAGCTGATGTAGCTTACCCCAGCCTGCATGGCTCTACCACATTTCCTAGTAAGCGTGACCTATCTTTCCCTTCTGTTCCTCCCACACACTGAGATCTACTCCATCCTTTGTTGTCTTGCCTGCTGCATTCGATTTCCTCAGCCTCCTCTCAACAGAAGAAATATATCCCCCAAAATGGAAGGCCTATAACTTGAGAGAGTGTCACGACCTCTCTCCTTTGGGGAATGCATGCAGGCTGTCTCCAAGGCTGTTTTGTCTGGTTGTCCAAGTTCTTGTTACAGCTGACAGGCAGGCTAGCCATTTGCCAGTAGCTGAAGTGCATTTATTAATGTATCTCCAGGCGCGCTCTGAATATGGCATGACCATACGACATGACTGGATCCCAGGCTTTCCTTCGTCCTGGGATAAGTGAACTGGTCACGTGTATATGGGTAGCATGTGGACACGTTACAGAAGCACCGTTAAGTAACACCAGCAAATGCTGCTTCCTTGTGCATTAACCAGTTCAATATGTTGGGAGATGAGATGGATGCGTTGGAAAACAGGGAGTTTCCTAGTTAAGTGTTTGGGCGATAGGAATACTCCCATCTGCCACGTAGTGGAGGTATCTTAACATGAAAGCTCGTTGTGTGCTTTGTAGCAGCACCCACTCTTGTGTGAGCAACTTCCAGACACTTAAGAGTGAAGATTTCTCCAGGCGTTTTAACAATTTGCAAAACAGCAAATACTGTGTAGGTGGAATAAGAGGAATAATAACCAACTCTTCCCACTCACTGAACGTGGAAGTTAGTTCTCACAGCGTAGTACGGAGGAAATAGAACTTTGATAACAGATAGATTAGGTATTTCATTCCCGGGACAAAAAGAAAAACACCAAACTGACTGGATGAGAATCTAACAAACAAATGGATGCAGTGATAGGGCCCAGGATCAGAGACAATACAGACCTGAGAAAAGAGAAAAGAATAGCAAGAGGCAGAGTTTGGAAGTGGAGACAAGAAGCTTGAATCTGATATCATCAAAATCAAGGAACAAGAATTACATAATCAAACCGAAAGACAAGAAAAAACAGGCTTATAGCGGTGTTTTTAATGTTTAAGGGAGACTTCACCTTAAACACTGTAACTTAGGTGTTAGTATCGCTGCTGCAGTTGGCAAGGCAGTTAATACACCCTCACTGTTTATTCTCTAATTGTTTCCTGTACTGGAAAGATGCCATTAGCTGCTAAGGAGGTTACTCCTCTGTGTGTCTGTGTGTTCTGTCTGCTTAGCCTAGCATCTACTGGGTTTAGAATTTTATGCCAAAGATTTCAGATGGGAAAAAAGCTGAATTAAAACAAGAAAAGTAGAGTTGTATAGTGGAATGATCCCCATCAGTTCTGCTTATATCTAAAAAGCTCATGCTAATACATAAATCTCGTTAATGAGTTGTGAGGTCCGGTTGTGATCACATTTTCAATCAGAAGTTTAAGTAGATATTATGCTATAAAACATTTGGCTAAGTTAAGTTAAATAGTTCTCTCAATCATTTAAAACTGGTATGTTCTCTGAAATATCCCTCATTTTATGAAGTTCAGCAACATTTTTGTCTTTCAATTTGTGACCCTTTATTTAGATCTGACTGGGAATGTTGAGTATTTAGAATGATATTCCTAATATTTCTAGAACTACGTTGTTCCTTCCTGAGGACACAAGGGCTTCTTTGAATGTAGCCTGAGACGTCATTAAACTATTTTCTAAGCTATTATATATTGGGCTGCTGTCAGATTTTCAATTTCTCTCCCCATTCAGTCTCTTGTTCATCCTTGTTTTGCAGCTTTCTCCCTCAGGTTGTTTTCCCACTAAATGTGCTCACTGCTGTTTTTCCTGTTTGAGTCTTGTGATACTGATGAATCAAAGTCTCAGTCTAAGTAAAGCAGAACAACTGTCCTGAAAGTAGTCTGTGCTCATTTATACCAGCTGAAGTTTTGTCCTGATGCTGTGGCTATTATTGGAATTACAGTAAGGCTCAGATGTTATCAAGTATCTTTCCCATACTGTGATCCTTGCCCCAGAGAGCTCCCATTACCAAAAGAAAGACAAAGGAGAAGGCACCAAGTCATCTCATTTTAGTGCATTTCAGTCTTGTTCTGAAGAATTTACCAAAGAAGATATGCTTCAGGACAGCCTGTGCATGCCAGGAACTTGCTGCTCTTTAAATTTCTTGATGACCCTGAGATGCTCCTCTTGCTGCAGTTTAACACTGCACCAGCTAATAGTACATTTTGAGCCTGTTCTTTGTCACCACTTCATGAATTTTCAGCTCGACTGATTGTTGCATCCAAACTGATCTAACTGGATGCATTAACATGTGTTCAAAATAACCTCCACTGAACAGTTTGTATGATTCCAAAGGTCTTCCAAGCCTTTTCATTCTCTATATTTTTGCAATGTCATCTGAAATGCGCTTGCTTTTCTAAAAGTGGTGGGTTTTATTTTGTTCAGTTTCTTTTTTTCCTTTTTTTAACTTAATCCTTGTTGTTTATTGCTGTGATGGGTTGGCAAAAGATCTCCTT
>NW_010412071.1:104164-107632 GCF_000710305.1 Buceros rhinoceros silvestris | reverse complement strand
GAGGGAGCGCTGGCGCCCCTGCTCACCTGAGGGGAAACCGCCGCCCGTAGCTGCCGTCCCGGAGTCGCCGCCTGGCGACGCTTGGCCTGGCGCCCCTCAGGACAGCGGGGCTGGCTAAGGCTGGGAGCGTTCCGTCCGGTGCCCGCAGCACGGGGTGTGACAGGCTTCGGTCGCTGCCGGGCAGTCTGAGTACGTACCGCCTGACCCCACGCGTGCCTGGTCTTCTCTCGTCTGCGGAAAATGGTCTGTTGCCTTTAGCGCGGAGTAGCGGGTGTTGTAGCTCCGAGTGTCACTCGCGGTAGATGGCACTCCTGTAACAGGTCCACAGGACTTAGAAATGCCTCCTTCCCAAAGCCGCCTCCTTCCCAAAGCCGCCTCCTTCGCTTTCCGGCTCAGAGTAGGGACAAACACGCATCCACTAGCTGCTGCACGGCAGGACAAGGTCAAGGCGTTTGTCGTTTTTCTTGAAGACCGAGTTAACTTTTAGAACAGAGCAGCTGAGGGAAACTGTCACCTTTAAACTTTTCGGCTTGGTCAGATGCTGTCCCTGTATCCCAGCTAAAGCGTTACCTTTTTTCTTGCTTCACGTTACTGCTGACTCCTGCTGCTGTGCACATGGCCATCTTTTCCTTTCCTTTTCCGGCTCGCTTTGCCTTCCCGGCACTGGTTTCTACCCTGAGAGTTGGAAGTGGATAGCAGGAGAGAAATAATCTTTAAAAAGGACTTCTAGAGGTACCTTTTGTGAATGCTGAAGTGTTTTTTGAGTCAAGTTATATTTGATAAAATTCTCTTATGTCACTTGGATAAAAAAGATCTTATCCTCCTGTCAGTTCGTTCAGGTGCAAGTCGTGTTAGGATTTTTTTGCTTTGTGTTATTAGCAGAGTGTTTTACCATGTCTAGACCTAATACTATATTTCCTTATTTTCAATATGACTGTTGACCTCGGTTTTGCAACTAGGTGATATCCTTCTGAACTTGACCATTTGTTCTTACAACATATGTGTTAATGCAACATCGAAGAGGAGGCTCAAAGATGGCAGAGCCGAGCTATCCTGGATAGTGGCTGATGGTATGATGAGGGAGGGTGACATCAACTCGCAGCATGGGCAGTTCAGATTCCATAGGATGGAAGAAAGAATTTGCTGAGAAGGTGGTGCAGTACTTGGAATGTGTTACCCGGAGAGTTAGGGTCTCCATCCTCGCGTTAGCTTCAGCTAACGAAAGCTAAGGCTGGCCTGATCCTGCTTTGACAATAGCTTTGAAAGGGCTGTTGGACATGATGATATTTGGAGACTTCTGGCATCCAACAGCTCTGTGATTCTGCAAAATACTTATAATTCTGCTAGCTGAAGAGTATAATCAGCAGAGAAACGCTTTCTAATTTGCAGTATTTACGTGGCTCAAAACACAGTATCGCTGAAGAGAGATCAGTGGTAGGACCACCAGGCATAGATGTGTGGTCTGTAGTGTGCAGTGTGTTTTAAAATAGTGATAAAAGTGCTTTTTTGATGTTCCAAATAGAAATCAAAGTTGCTACTTTGCAGTTTGGATATTTTCCTCTTTAGCACTCTGCTCTTTTAGTCGTTTTTAAAGCTATAATTTTTTCTGGCCATAAGCAGCTATTGTTTTCTTTCTGTGATTCACCTTCCAGATAGTTGTGCTTGGGGTGAAATATTAGTTAAAGAATTTATAACAACTTAATATATTCAGCATGAAAAGAAATGTCACGGAAACAGCAAATAAGTAAAGATGTGCTTTTTAAAAATTCGAGTGTCATTATGACACAGAGGAACAGATCAATATTCTGTCATTTAACAGTTGAGTTTAAAAACCTGCTCTGAAGTGAAGCAACGTATCTTATCCTGGATGTAAACTACTCTGATGTTAATTCCCTGGTTTTGTGTCACTTAGGGGCAAATAAGCCTTCCAGCTCCAGTCATGCCTCGTTGTATGTCATTATGTTAAGCACTTAGGTACCTCCACACCTCACGGACAACAAAAAGTGTGACAGAATTTTTAGTTTGTTTGTAACACCACTAATTGCTTTGTTTCTTAAAAAACCATCTTTTATAGCTTGAAGCAGAGTGGCATAGATTGAGTCTGTAACACTGATTTGGTCTTGCCTGGAAACAGTTTTCATGGTGTTTTAGAAATGTAAATGAAGGTACTGCTGTTTTATTTTTTATTGTTGCTGTGATAACATTGATCCCAGCGAGAAAACGTGAGCTGCATAAAATAAAAAAACCCAAACGCCCAAAACCAAAGAGTTCGCAACCAAACCCTTAAATATTTGGTGATAATACAATTTGCAAAGCACCTCCTTTACTTAAGTGAAGAATTATCCACAACACCTCAGGCCATTGCAAGGCGTGAATATTGACTGTTGACTGGGCTGGAGGTTCCTATGCATGATCTAGAAAACTTTTCCCTCTGGGTGTTCTTGAATGCACACCCTCGTGAACCATTCATAGGTGTATCAGGGGAAGACTTCCACATGGAATGAGAGCATTCCAGACTCTGTGTGCTTGGATTAGGATTTCTTCTGCAGTTATTGAATTACTTGTGCAGCCTTTCGTGGTTCTTTTTCACTTGTCTTCAGTGTTAACTGAGCACAGCTGAGGATCTTAACCTGCAACTCCTCCACACTTCTACTGTAAAAGTTTCATATAATGGAGGAAAAAAAACCACATCAGATGAGGAGGAAAAGAATCCAATATAGAGTCTATCTGGTGTGTGTTTCTTCAGAACTGAACTGCACAGAAGGTGTTGAGAGCTTGCTGTTTGATGCTGCTAGCCATGTCCTTTAAAGATAGACCGTTGTAATAGACCATTTTATATTTGATCATGTAATTAATGCTGACCATTTCCCAGTGTTGCCCCAGGTGGCAGATAGTTTGCTCGTTATTCCCAGTCTCTTCACATACACAAGTATGTGAAAAGTAATGACAAAAAGTAATCTCTTTGAATGATCGGGTAACATACTATCCAATCAAAAGTGAATACTAGTGGGATACTTCATGTAAACTGGGAAAAGTAACACAGTCACCGGGCTTGCGCCACAGTAGCCTTATAGTTATGTTTGGTGCAAGCACAGGAAGACTTGCCTTTAAAATGAGTCACTTGGCAGCATCACAACCTGGTTACTATCTTACAGTTAATAATTGTATATCAATTCTGCAGCAAGTCTGAGAGATATCCTGAAAACAAGTTCATATGGGCTCTAGGATGACAAATTTGAGTAAATCAGAAGCAGACTCTTTAAAACAAACATTTGTTCTGTGCTGTGATGAAAATACAACAATAATTCCTTGTCCTCTGACCTGGGCTTAAACTCTATGCCAGGTACACACCAGGTGTAGCTGGTTACTCACCTCTCACTTGAGGGGAACAATTGGCACAGCTTTCTCTGTGAGTCGTCTGTCTTTCTACTCACACAACTTATGCAGTTTTTTTTTAACTCCTGTTCT
>NW_010412071.1:74440-103859 GCF_000710305.1 Buceros rhinoceros silvestris | reverse complement strand
AAAAAAAGGAGAATACATCTCGAATGGGCTAATTCCCGCCGCTTACAAACTTCACCCCACACTGGCCCACCACACCGGGTGGGGGGGAAGCAAATGTCCACCCGTAGTTGTCCGTTCATCTGTGCCAAGCTCGATCATGGGTGCTCCTGGAGGCAAACCTGTCTGCAAATAGACCTCTTCTCCTTCTGGGGTGGCTGTAGGGAACTTCGGCCAAGGATACTGCTTCCAGACTCCCCCCACACACATCTGCGTCGCGGGCTGCCACATTGCGTCTTAGGGGGAATACCTTCAGATTCTGCTGCGCGTAGGGGCTACTTCATCTGCTGCAGGAATAAGGGGTACCGCTGGGTCCATCCATCAGGGCAAGACAGTTCATTAGACCACCCCTGCCGGGAATCGGCAGAAAAACGGAGAAGGTCCTACCCATGTTGCAGAAGGAGTCTTTTACTGCTTCAGGGAACTAGCAGGTCTCGGATGTGTCTCTCTCTCCGTGATAACAGTCTCTCCAGTCCGAGGGCGTAAGCTACAGGAGTCCTCCACGGCATATCTGATAGGAGCCGCGGACGACATAGAGAGGAGGGCAGATAGAGCAGAGAGAGGGAGAAGCAAGCTGGCAAAATGGCGTCGAGACTTCTCGCACGCCCCCTTTTATAACTTCATTCACGGAGGCGTAGTCTCCTTCCCAGAAGCTTGGGAGAACCACAGCTCTCTGGGAAGAAGAAAGCTGGACAACATGGGAGCATCCGGTTCCTCCATGTTGAACCCAGGACAGAGGTCAGTGCCTTAAAAAGTTCTATCTTGGATTGTAATAGTACTTAATGTATGCAAATACATTTTCTGTCTTTGTTTTGTGGACATTTACTTAGCTAAGACATTTTTCCAATATAAACATAAAATTCCACAGAAGTACATTCACAGCTAGTATTAATAAATTGGTCTTTGCTAAGCCAGATCAAATCTGTAAAAGTTTTTGTAGTTTGTTACAGAGAAAAGGGGTCTGGAGCTGATGAAACCTCCTGAAGACTGGTTTGCTGCTTTCTCTCTTTTACTGATGGTGAAGATATGATGGTCGATCATGTTCTAATGAGTGCTGCAGTGTATTTAATTGTTACAAAATATTTGCTAATTAGGTTTGTGAGCAACCGAATGGTCTTTGGTAGTAGGGAGTATGACCACACTTGCTAGCTTCATGGACGTGATGGAGAGCAAAAGACTGTTCTGGCTGTCCTCTTCCTCTCTGTCCTTTACGTTAGAAGATTCTAATTTCCCTGCCTTAGATAATGTCACTTTCTTCAGCAATCACCTAGGTAATTCAAAACTAATTATCCTGATTTTGCTTTACCTCTCAGATGCCTGGTGAGGCAAGTGAAGAAAAGTAGTTGGAACCATTCTGAAGGAAAAGGATCAATTAAAAGAAATCTGTGTTTAAGCAGGAAGTTTAAAAAATGCTGAAAGCATTTGAAGAGTGGAGTGTTTGCCAGAGAGACTAAAGTATCTGAATTATGGCTTTTCTGGAAGCTTCGTTTCACAGCAAAATAGACAGTATTCCAAATGCAGGAACAGAGAGAAACTTTTTTTTTTTAACTGAGACCTCATGCAGCCTTTTAAATACAGTTTTCATGTTAATATTTACCAACTACAAATACCTGAAGTTACACACTTCTCTTTCATAACGGAACTGTCAGAAGGTGAATTAACTCTTCCTCAGGAGTCTTTTGCAATCCTAAAGTAGGACTTTGACTAGGAAGTGGAAAATGTGTACACTAGGTGGCTCATGATTAATGTTCTTGGGTTTTTCCTACCTTGAGAGGAGAAGCTCTTCCAGTTGGTCCACATCTTACTTTTGACTGGTTTTTGCAATAGTGTTGTTACTGTCGATGTTGTGTCCATCCCTATCCCCCTCTCTCTTCTTCCCACCCCTCCAATGTCTTTCAGGCTGCTAACTGCTTATTCTTTTTCTGAACTCTGTAAGAAAAAGTAAAGAGGAAACATTTGTATTTATAAGCTGATGTAATTGTGTTTTGAGAGACTGATAATTCTGATTACCACTGAAAGCAAGGAAAAAATCTCACTTGCCCATAAACATGTTCACTTTTCAAAAATTCTGTGAGTCTCCATGTGTCAGGCTTCCAATCGCCACTGTCACAAGGCTAGCCATTGTCACACCTCACACACCTGCTAGCTGGAACTCACTGGGATAAAAACATGCTCCCAGGCTGGTAGTACTCTTCTGAGCTGAGCTGTTGCAGTTGCTTGTCAGGTTTTGAAATCTCATTTGAAGATCAACCAGGTGCTAGGCCAGACAGTTTTTGACCTGGAAGGTGATCTGATTTGCAGTCTGTCCGTTCTGCACTCCTCCGTGCTTTTTTTTTTTTTTTTAGTATAACCTTGATGTTAGCATTGGTATTTGTATCAAATACCGGTTTTTGGAAAATGACATGATGTAGAGCAGGGGTTATATTACGGTTTTGAGCTACAGAGTGATGAACAAAAATGTTACCTTTGTGCAGGATGATATAAATGTTAAACAGGCAATTATCTTAAGACAGTGTGTTGATCTGAGCTTGTAATTTGAGTTGATGGTACATGATTTTTTAAATACTATTCAAAGACTAGTAAGAGGATAAGAGATTAAGAAAACAAACAAACAAAAGCCCCTAAAATAGTCCTGTTTAAAATGAAATAATTAAAAAAAAAAAATGGGCAATATCTACCTTTCTTTTGTCATCCAAGTACAATGTATAACCTATATCAGGCTTTCTGCTGAAGGCATGACTCTGTGGCAGCCTTCCATTAGCTGGCAGATCAAAACCCTACCTTTTATGTCTAACTTCTTCCCATTAAAAATGAATAATAAAATCCAAAGCTTTCATCATCATAATGGGGTTAGGAGGAGGTGTTTTGCTTTTTATAGCTATACCAGTGATTGAAAAACTGGTCCAAAAGTAGGGAAGAGGTCGCCATTAGAAGACCAGCGTAAAGGATCTTTTAAAGAACACTTTTGAATTTAATTCAGACAGTATTTCTTGCTAGTGTTGGTAAGTGGGCCATCCATACTTTATGTTGGATGTGAAACAAAGGGAAGGTATGAAATGTTTCGGGCTCAAAGATTTTTCTCTGTATTTTCTTCAAATGATAATTCAGTGGTTTTGCACATTTTTCTTAATCTGTAACATCTGTTCTGAAGCAGTTTCGCTAATAGAACTGCATTAAGCTTTCCCACTGTCAGGAATTGATCTGAGTAAACAGTAAGAATTAGCCGGAATCCTTTCCCACTGGGCTTTAATCCCCCAATGTATCCAATTCTCTGATGTACTGGGAAATAGCTTCTTACAAAGATGTTCCACTTGGCTCTCCCACTTCTGCGGCTTACTGTGAAGGTTTCCAACTCACCAGTTATGAACCGCTGTCGGCTTTGTGGCCATAAATGCTGCTTTACAATACTGTAGTGAGGAAGCTCACTGCTAGTTTAGCTGCATTTTTGTGCTGTGTTTTATTCTACTTTGGAGCCAGTTAGTATGGGAGAAGGAGATTATGAGTACAGTGATGTCATTAAGAAGTCAGACAGAACTGACATCTTTATCTCATTTTGCTTTTACAAAAATAGGAAGTTTATGTATAACGTAGCATCCTTAAAGGAGAAAACTGTCACTTTTGGGGTTCAGGGTTATCAGTTAAGTGAGTTATGTTGAAATACCAAGTAAAAATAAACCCCTTGGTGGGTAGCAGTAATGTGGCTCTTTTTCACTTAGATTCATGTCTGTTTGGCTGGGGTTTTTTCTGGCTTACAGTGAGTGAATTGGTCATTCAGTGTTCCCTTCAGATCTAAAGATAGTTTCTTTTTCTTGCCCTCTAGATGGCTGTCTTGTTCTCTCTTAAACAGTCAGTTACACAAAGCGTAGTCGAGCTGTAAGGGAGAAAGTTTATTTAAATAGTCAGAGTTTTTATGTTTGCATATCTACAATGTAGTTAAGCATTTATGAGCAAAAATGTTGATGTATGACTATATCATTGAAAACCTGCCGTGAACAACTGAGCTGATGCATCTTCTGCTACAGGGCAGGAGGATACATACTAACTTCTTTGAGAGCATTGAAAATATTTCCTAATACATTTTTTCATTATATCAAAAACCTGCTAATTTGTCATGGGAAGAAACATTGTCATGATTCTAACAGACACAGCTGTAGCAGTATTTTCCATCTACTTAATTCTATGGGAATTTTGCTTAATTCATTTATCTTAAAAACTTCTTTAACTCTTTTGTCTATAGCCACAAGTGCATAGTGAGCATAGTAAAGATACCGAGGGAATGTTCTTGCAGTATTTCTAATCTTAGAGCGTAGGTCCTGCAAGAGGTCTTTTCTGAGTGGGGTGAGGGTTGTTTCTGGTTTAGATGAACTAAGTCTTCAGACAAAACTTGTGTAAATGATTGTCTTTAATTGGACTATTGTGAATTAATTTTTAAGATATGTGTTTTGTTCACCACCCCAAAAAACCCCAAACCACCAGAGGAAATCCCTGAAAACCCGCAAATGAAACACTGATCATATGTCAGTTTTGGCTTGTTTAATGTTTATAAAACATTAGAAGTACTTTACAGATATTAATGAATGCTAATGACTCTTTGCATGGGAAGTCAGCATTTGGTTATGTGTGTTTACAGGAGGACAATATGTATAGTTAAGTGCCGTGCCACACTAATTGCTCAAACCTTTGACTTACCAGATAATTGTAAATATATGTAATTTGGTAGAACTGTGATTTGTTTGGGTTTTTGCATTTGTTTGGTATTTTTCAAATTCTTCAAATTTATGTACTTGAATTACACATGTAGCTTATGTCCCAGATTCTAAATCTAATTCCTGAATCTAACTTTGGGGCACATGTAGCATGACTGAGCTTATGCATTCTTATTCCAATGCATTTTTTGAATATCCAAGTGATTGCTTCTAAGTCAGATATTTAACCACGTTTTGGGCTTTATAACTTGTTGTAAATCATACTTGTAAATCAATAATTGACAAGGAACAGCTTAATAAAACCAAATTTTCAAGAGACATCTATCAACAGTGTGGAGTAAAAACTTCTTGAGGTTTTCACTTCTTCATTGTTAATAAAACTAAAACTTTTGTTTCCTGAGGTTCTTCAGTTATTTTGTTAGATACAGCTACTTACTGCAGGAAGGAGAGAGACCATTGTTTGCTATTCAGTTAGCTATTCATTTATCTTTATTTGTAAGAAAATCAACCTAGAACATGACCTTGGTATTTGTTGTGTTTAAATATAGATTCTACAGTTTTCTGAAGTCTGATGAAAATGTTTTAGTGTTTCTTTTGTTTCTAAATGTTTCTACATCTATAATTTTTTCTCGTTCTGAACTACTGAAAACGGAGTTTTCTCAGTAAGTGGCACACTGAGCAAGCAGTGCCCTCCTTTTGACTGCAGCATCATCTTAGGATGTTTAGAAACAACTGTCTAATTAATGGCTTTTAAAGACAATTGTTAGGGGGTGATAACTTATATGATTTAGTACTGATTAAAATAATTGCTCTCTCAAAAAGACTGTCTCATCTAATAAGCTAATGCTTCTGAACGGGAGATGTTAAGATTATTAAGCATCCTTCTACTGTCATGAAGAAAGATGCCAGTTTCCATAAGTGACAATTAGCAGAGTCTGATAGTAACTTTGGTTAGGAGGTGGCTAGCCTACTCTGCCTCTCCTCCATCCACTAGGTCATAATGGGATCGATAAGCAGTTACTCTTACTCCATGATTAGGGATGAATCATGTTTAAAAATCATGATGTAAAGCATTCAGTAATCTTATCAGTCATTCATAATAACTCCTGTGTCATATGTCATGCAGACTTTTTATGAAAAAGAGCAAAGTAATTGGTATCCGTCACATGTACTTGTGTTATGATCACAATTTCCATGACAGTACTGCGCTTTAATAGAGTCTGTCAACTTAGCTTAGCCTGCAGTGGCTCATAGCACATCAGTCTTAAAGAATACATGAATCTATTAGCGAGTAAGTTGAACTGTAGTTTTACGTGGAATTGTACCACAGAACTCTCTTGGGGACAAAAAGTTAAATACAGAGGAAATCCAGCTGGGTCACATCACACAGTTTCTCAGGTAGCAAGATGAGGATATATGGTCAGTTCACTTAAAACAAAAGCCAAGTAAGAGTCTTATGAGGTTAAGAATAACCCATCATGAGCTTTACATATGATTTTATTAAGTTACTTGTTTTTATAGAATTTTCAAGGCTATTTAATTTTAATATATTTCCAACCAAATAGATGGCTTGGTAACATTCTTAAAATGCTTCAAAACCTTAATTTGTTTTTATTTCAGAAATGCATGGTCACCTTAACTATTTGTTATTAAAAAAAAAAATCAGAAGACTCAAGGAGCAGGAGAAAGGTTCAGTTTTATTCATTGTGCAGCAGTGTTTGTATGGGAATGATGCGTCACCAGGAGCAGTGACAGTGAAAGCGGTGGTGTTTGAAGAGAGAGGAGAATCCCTGAAATCTGTCAAAAGTAAATGAATAGAAGAGTTCTTGGGGGGTTCTTGTCTTTGGAAAACATGTTTTCAGACAACAGAAAGGAGACTGCTGTGACTGCAGCTTATGTCCTGAGCTATCTTTAAACTAGTTCAGCTGGATGCCACTAACATTGTGATAGCAGAGCGGAGTTGCAGTATATGTTAAAGAAGTAGAGAAAATATTAATGTATTTGGAAAACGCTAAGATCCATCCGAATTATGCAGTTAAAAGTCAGCTTAAATAAGCTTGATTGATTTGAGGGTAGCTATGTCCCAAGGAAGAATGCATGACTGAAACACTTCAGGTTTCCAGTCATGTAAAATTAGGGGAGATGTGAGGTTGTCCTGTCATATTCAGTGTTTCTGTGCTGATGCAGTTCCCTGATTACACAGGAATACTGTTCATTTGAAATCATTGATAACTTAAGGGTTTTCTTTATTTTTTAACACGCCTTTTTTTTTTTATTCTTTCCAGTAACAATGCTGATAGGGTCTGTGTACAAGAAAATACGCTAATTTGACATCCAGCTAAGCAGAAAAAAAATTAAAAGACTTGCAGCATTTGCCATTATTGTAAGGGAGTTGAGTCGTCTTTGTCTTATTCTTGTCTAATTGCCAGGACACAAAATGTAGACTCAAAAAAGGGAGGAGAATGATCAAAGACAGACACTGTATGTGAATGTTCCACATGTATAGTTCTCAAAAACTTTTTGGTAAAAGCTGGAAGTGCACTTGGAGAGCTTCACTGGCTTCTTTTCAGATTACTGGTGTCCTTTGCGTGGATGTTTGACTGCAATGGATCAAACCGTATGTGTCGTGTGGGACTTTGCAGTCAGTGGGTCAGTCTGGTTTTCAGATTATTCTAATCCTGCATGGAAGCTACTGCATGTAACTCTTGATTAAACAGGAAATGATTGCTGCAGTTTTATTGAAGTTCTCATCTTTTACTTTCACTGGATTTCTTTTTAAATATCTGATACTGTAATAGTAGTGTGTGTGTATAAATAAGCACATAGCTCTGTAGAGGATGGTTTGTTGCTCCTCTCTGTTTAGTTCTAACATATATATAGTGTATCTGTAAGGCAACTTCGGTGTTCCTGACATGACAGAGTAATCACGCTATTCCTTTTCTGTCTACTCTGGAATCAAGTCTCTATTTCCCTGTTTCTTTTGGCAATCCAGTGGAGTGGAGCTGTATGTGCATATTCTAAATCTTTCAATTTTTTATCATCATGCTGCCTCTCTAGAAAAGTAATGATAAAGTTTGTTAGCACTCAAATAGATCTAGGCTTTATGCAAAAAATATTAAGATAACAGAAGGTTTCTAGCTACATGAAGAATGAACAAGAAAGAGTAGTAGTAACACATGCCACTGCATGTAATTTAAGTATGTCCCAAAACAGTGGGGCGTTTTATTGGAGTGGCATAATAGCATGAAAAATTTTAAGTCCAGTGGCAAGTTTGACCAGTACATCTGTTGCATTGTATGTTGCCAGATGATTAGTAAATGGAAAATTGGTACTGCTCTGTGTGTGGAAGATGTAACTGACTTAACTATATTTTGGCTTAAGTAACATTCGTCTAACTCTAAGGAGACTGGTTTTCCCAATGATGCATAACGATATAGATAGGGAGATAAATTTTTTGGTTTTGTTTTATTTTCAATTCTGCATAATACCATCAATGAAAGAGAAATGTGTAAAATACTTTACTGTTGTAACCTCTGTGGGTTGGAAGGAGAGTGTCTGTGTCTACTAGGATGTGACAGAAGACTGTATCTTAGCTTATTGTTCTGCATGATACTTTGCCTTATCTTAAGTTCTATGAATACCTCACACCAGAAGGTTATTAAACGTGAGCATATGACTTCTGTCCTGGTGGTAGCACTAAGTACTCCTGCTGAGATGCACCAAGCATTTGCAGGAAGAAAAAGGGTTTACCACACTGCCTCATGCTACATCCTCACCGACAGCAGCAGCAACGCGAGGCAGAAGAGAGTCCAAAATATGCAGGTATGTGGAGGATAAAAAAAAAAAAAAAAAAAAAAAAGCAAGCTGTAAAATGATAATGAGGGAGCATGTAGTCCCTCTCAGCAAGCAGCTCACCAGAGCAGAAGTGTGGCCTCAGTCACGGCACTGTGACTCATTATTAGAATCCTTTGCCTAAAGGCTTGGCGCAGTGATGCAGGAGAACTTCACGCTGAGAAGCTGATAGCTCCTTGGAGTGACTGTGAGACTAATCAGGCAGCCGCGGCTGCTGAAGGCTTGCGCTTTTTCCCTGACAGACATATTCAGAATCAAACATTAAGACTACCGGGTTTCGTGCATTTCTGTGAGGGCACAAAGCATCCCAGCTTATTCGGTATGAAATTTTGTTGTTGTTGTTCCGATAATAAAAATTATTATCCTTATTACCAGCATCAATTCTCTGGGGAAAAAGAAAATGTCCTTCTGGAACTGCTGCAACTTTGACGTTTTGTATAATATTTCTCTGACTTGGATAGGGCAGGATGCTCATTTTCAACATTAGAATAATATTTTCCTATTAGCCAAGGAAAGGCATTACTGGAATGAGTATTATTCTGGTGCGGCTCTTCAGCATTATAATGACAGCACAGGAATTATAATATTAGCCTAATTCTAAAAATTTTCTATATTGGGCTCATTTTCAATTCCTGATTGGTTCAGCATCTTTGCTTAATGTGACTGCCACACAAGTCCTCTTTTGTAACGATAACAGTGTTCATCCTTGGTCACCTCATAACAATGCTGATTCTCTATTGCGGTATCTTAGACTTGTTGAAGTTTGAATAGCATTCAAGTTTCTTTATGTTCTTAGCCAGGTTGTGGGTTCTTAGCTATATATCTGTATCTACAACTGTTCGTAAAGAGAGCAAAATTTTATGTTAAATGGAAGCACGGGAGGCCTGCAGGGAAGTGGAGACTAAAGCCTGAGAAAGCCACAAAAGCTAGGTTAAGCAGTTCAGTACTGTAGTTCCCATCTCTCATGTCTTATGGCACAGCATAATATGCAGTCTTCTTTCCTGTGATAATGGTGAAAACGATTACCTCACGTTTCTTTATTTTGACATGGCTAGTCCAGTCTTAAGCATCTCGTTTTTGTTGTACATACAGAGAAAATACCCAGAGCCCTAATTTGGGATCCGGAACAGCCTGCTTACCAAATTGCTTTAACCAGCAAATAGAAAATGCCAAGGAAAATCATAGGCTTAAGATTCTGCTTTGTTAAGGATTCAGACGCCTGACTTCATTAAATAACCAAGGCAGGTTAGTCTTTTTTCATACGGAATATCGCAAGGAGAAGGTTCACTCATACCCAGTATTGATAGGCAGGAATTCAAGTGCCTTAGGAATTTGCCCAGTGGAAACTTAGGGACTTGAAGTACACTTCGAAACTGACTTGTAACTGGGTGGACCGTTTGGGAATTTAGGCTCATAGGTCCCACTTCTGAATGGTTCTTTCGAGTTTTATAGTTCCTTTTTTGAAGATCTAAGAGGAGAATGTGTGGTTCTTTATGCCTATGTACATGACTAAACCAGTAAAACTTACTCATGCTCACAGTGAGGTTAGGAGCAACAATGATGGGTTCTTGGGATTTTTAATTGTCTTGTTTGGAAATGTGAGGTGTCAAGATTCAGAAAATTGTTTTCTAAACAAAGCGGTCAAGATGTGCTTTAGTCATCTCACTTCCTCTATTGATTGTATTTGAAATGTATCAAATTCAGGAACGATTTGAAGAAAAGCACTGTGGGTCGAGGTATGGTTTAACCAGAGCTAGTATAAAGGGAAGAGCATCTGAGATTTTACTTTGCCTCATCTAGCTGAAATGAATTTGGAGTTAAGGATAGATGTTCCTGTGACAACCTGCTTGACCTAAACAGCAGTTTTACAGAATGATGAATTTGACCTCCTTGTGGCTGGGTTTAAATATAGTTTAAAATCTGAGCAAAATGAAGACATAAACTTGGATGTATTTTTGTGAATTTGTGTCATTGCATTATAGCTCTATGGAAGCATATGGACGACATACGCCAATTCAGACGCATACAAGTCTGAACCTTAAGTATTTAAAATACTATTTAGTAATAACTTTAATGCTTTGGAGGCTGGAAAATATTATTTCTAGCTGTGTGTTCTTTGTTTTGTTTGAAAATTTCATCTTGCTTTGGTATGGTAAATTACCAGGGCATTATACTTGACTAGAAAGTATTTGTGTATCTTGGCTTTTTGACTCTAAGTAGTAACTTGCAAGCTGTATGGCCAGAACACTTGGCATCAATTTGCAGATTGAAGTACACGTACTCAAGAAATTTATGGAAAACTTGAAATTCAAGGATTTTGACTTTAAGTAATTGTCTCTGCTTCAGATGTAGTGAAGCTGCTGGTTGGTATGGTGGAAATGTCATGTTGGCAGCACCAGGTAAAAGCAGCTGCTGGAACATTTTGTTCTTCTCTGAATACTGGCAAATAGTGCCCTAAATAAAATTAAATAAGGAACATAAATAAAACCTAGACTTAATGCAAATATAAAGAAACAGTGTAATGCTGTGTAACTTGGGAATACAGTATTTATCAAGTGTGATGTTTTCTAGGTAAATGATGTGGGGCTGCTGTCAGACCTTGCATTGCAGTGACAATCATCTGGTCTAATTTTTGTATCTTGATAATATTTTGGTTACTTGGAAGGGTTTAATCACTGCTGACCACAGCAAATAACATGTGACAAATTTTCCTCTTTCTTATCTGTACAGTATCCTTGGACACGTCTTGACTGATTTTTGTTTGGTTGGTTTGACTTTAATTCTCTATTCACAGTCTAGGCAATGTAACTATTATCTGTGCTGCAGTTTTCCTTTTCAATGTTGTTTGTTTCCTGAAGGATTACACTGCATGCTGTTCTTTGTTACTGGTTTCTTACAGCAGGAGGTACAGTAAATGCACCATTTTCTGCCATCTTTTCACTGTATTCCATCACTGAGTTTTCTGCCTAGTCTTTCTAAATAATTGTTTCATCTCTTAAAAATAAACTTTATAAAAGATGGTTTAAATGTCTTTACAGTGCATCCTTTAAGCCTCTAACTGGCCAAGGTATTAGTTAGGGCTTTTTTGTTTTTCTTCTGTTCTGTTTATTGCTTTGGGCAAATAATTTGAGTGAAAATACAAATTCTTTAGTGAAGTGCAATATGCTGAAAAAAACCCCATTATCTCTTAATATTTAAAATTATATTCCAAATAGAGGTAGAATGTGAGACTTGTTTAACATAATAGTCCAGTTTAGTTATTGTATAGCAGAATAAGAAATCCCAGAGGAATTTTGTTAGCAAGGTGAAATGGAATCACAGACACTACTTATTATTGCAAAAGTTCCCTTAATTCCATTGTTCAAACTTTTCAATTCACTGTAATGCTTATTAGTGGTTTTTCATTTTCGGCTGTCAAATAATTCCTTTTGCTAACTCTGGATAAATCATACTCTCCATACTTTTGGTTTTAGTTATAGATGATTTATATATGACCAGACAGCTTATATAATAAAGTAGTATTGTGTCTTCCACTGTGTTGAACTTAGAGGTTCAAATGTGTTAATGCAATTGGTTTGATTGTAATATTTTATAAAAGTTTCTTCAACTAAAATAATGTTAGTGATTCTTGTTGTCAAAGACTGTGAAAGGAAATTAAATGTACTTTGAGCAGTAATGGCAGCAGCTGGTCAGGGTCTAAAAAAGAGGAAGTAAAAATAGTCTCATGGTCTCTTTTTGTTCCTGTTTTCCAGTGAAAACTGTACATTAACAAAAGTCCCTATAATTAGAGGCACTGAAATGTGTCTTCTTTAAAATGGGCATGTGTGAGGAAATAAATGAAAACTTTCCAAGATTTGGAATATCAGTTTACTATGCAGCTTCCAATGATTCCCCGTTTCGGCTATGTTTTCCTTTTTTTCTTTTCTTTATCAACTTAAAATTTGATTTGTGCTTGAGTTGGTGGAATTATTCTAAGAGAGAAGTGGGTAAGGATCTTGAATAAACCTCTGAAAATTTTCATGAGCTCTTGAAAGTAAATACCTAAAAACCTCTTGTTTCTCATTGTTTGCTGGTGGGGTTTTTGTGGTTGTTGAGCAGAGGGAAGTGCTGAACCTGGGGCTGCTTGGGATCTGTATCCTTTGGAATGGAAAAGTCATCAAGGATTCAAAGGGGAAGTTAATGAATGAAGACTCTACTGTTTAAACTTAGGAGTGCCCTCGTAAGAATTGTCAAGTCTAGCATGAATGTTTAAGTTTTCAACTTTATAGTTCCTTTTTATTTAACAGAAGCAAAGGAAATAAAAGAGGCGTAGCTAGCTTTTGAGATGTGATAGTCAGGCTAAGTGGTATTGGATAAAGGAGGTAACAGAATTTAAGAGGAGAAATTCTTACCAATTCTGAACTACTGAAATTTTAAAAACTTGAGATTTAATAACTTTTTAGGAAACTTGAAGACTGACAACAATGGAAATGGGACAGGTTAATGCTGTATTTCAACCATTAATGTTGTCTTGAACTTACTAACTTTTCTGAAAATGGACTATACTCGGGTAACTGGGTTGTCTGGAGAGGAAGATGTTCAAAAATATCAAGTGACTGTGGACAATCCACTGTTTAAACTGGATCAGCTCTGCTATTAAAAAGTGGTGATTTGGGGTGTTTGGTTTTTTCACCCTGTGTCTAACATGTACATGTTTAGCTCTGTTTGCTTTCTTTTCAGACCAGTCTTCAAAAGCCTGCAGAACAGTTGTCATTTTCTTTCCATGATGAACCGTATACATGATGATGAAGTTAGTTCTCAGAGTCCTTCCACAAAAAATAGAGTTCTGCAAGTCTCTTGTAATAGTGAGGTTCTTTCTGTAAGTCTTTGTTATTCCTTTTCAATGGGAACACTAGAAAAATTTGCATTATGCTTGCTTTGATTAATTGTTGCAAACCACAATAATGCAATAATTTCCCCCATTTTCTCTACTTTTACATGCACCCAGTTATTGCTTTCATCCATTTTTTTCAGAACAGCACAGTGAAAGTTTAAATGGGAGTGCTTCCCTTTAGTCCATTTTAGAAGCATTCTTCTCCCAAGATCTTGTCCCCTAATCTGTACATGTGGCTTGAATACCTTTTTGATACCCATATTTTTGCATTTTGTTGAATTAGAATATGGTAGAATAGAATACAATACATTAGAATAGAGTAGTAGCAGTTTGTTAAAAATCCACACTACTTTTTATGCCTGAACAAATCTCACCATCATTAATGACTTTGCCAATGCTAAAAATGATGGAGAGAGAGTACTTAAGTCTTCAGAGGGGTGGTTTTGTTTAAATAGGTCTGTGCATAAGACTCCCAAAGGAGAGATGCTTGAAGAAAAATTGTGAAATTTTCTGGTTTTACAAAATGTGCCTGGAGCCTCTTGGATTTATAGAACTTTAAGTACTGAAGGCATTACAATTTCTTTAATATCATAAACTGTGTATAATGAATGCTTTTTATCAGCCTTGGGATACGGTACAGGGTTTGGCTAAACAGACTTTCTAGAGCGATATCAAGTGTATACTTGAAAATATATGGAGAGACAATATGCTTCTCCTGCAGTGATATGTTTCAGTTTTTGCTCCTTTTCCTTTAGTGAGCGTGGGCAATGTTGTTGCATGGAATTTTAATAAAAGTACCCAGAATTCCAAGAGAGAAAAGGCAGGCAAACATAAGATCAATCAGAAATCATGAATGATAATTTCTAGTCATTTTTCTGGCCAATGGAAAAACAAGGAGTGAGCTTTTTTTCTGGTCTGCCCCCCTTAACCTTACTAATGGTTGTAAATAATTGCCATTAAAAGAAGTTGCCTTTTTCCAGAGTAAGTCTCTTGAGATAAGATAATTAACACTTTAGTAAATTACAAGGGGCAGCTTATCTTGAAAACTTGAGATATTTGGCTCTACATGTAGATTCTTTTCCTTCCCCTTGTTTCAAACTTAGAAGGCTGGTATTTCCGTGCTTACCTAGCTGCAGAATGTTTACAGAAAATGAGTGACCACTGCATTTGAACACAGAGCATGTCCTTTGTGCCAGCTTCTCCCAGTGGCTAAAATAGGATTCTGCTGGAACACTGAGTCACGAGGGCTGACCCAGCAGAGCGCTGTGTATGTGACACATAATGAAAGGTTGAACTGTCTGTCTCTGAGGTGGCGTAGCAGATCAAATCACAGAGGATCAGGTGGAGATATGTTGCCTTGCTCTGAGTGACAGAAGTTAATAATTAGTGACAATGATTGACAGATACACTCCATCTGCCGCTCTGACACCTAGGAGCAGTTATTCCACAACTGTCTTCAGGCACAATGAACTCCTCTGGGAGAGAAAGATGGTCTGTGATTGACAGCTGCCTCCGAGAGAGACAGGCCACTGACAGCAAAGTCACTGTCAGCAGAAGTGTTGAAGTCTCCCCCGTTCCCTGGAAGTTTCGCTAGCTGTATACATTTATTCTCTTTCATTTATCATGTCAGGTGGGGATTACATTTATTACTAGCCAGCCGTTTCCTTAACTGCAGTTTTTTTCCTCTGGTATTGTAGAGATCCATATACAGTGAGATGACTTTACCTATCTTTGTCCGAATGAAATGCTGTACACCAGCATGTTGACATAGTTTTATGTAATTAATATGTCTGTTGAGAAAGAAATCTTGTGTTACTTTTTCTATGTATTGATATTTTGAATGTTCATGTAACAAAATGTTACATCTTTAGTATTGCCAAATGGATAAAAAATACTTGGAAGGACTTATTTAACTGAAGTCATGGAATTACCCCTTCAGATTTACAGTATTCTAGTAGAAATATAGGTGAGTTTTAACACAGATTGTAATTTGTAGTTCCTAGATGTTAGTAACATGCTCGGCAAACTGATAACCATGATTTATAATGTAGAATTGTACTCAAAGAATAAAGTCAAACCAAGTTTATTCTGAATTCTGTAAAGCAGAAACATATAAGAAAGTGCATTGTAACATGCTTAACACATTTCATCATTTTACCTAATTATAGATTACTTGTTCTGTAAAAATAAGGGCAAGGAACATTAAGCTTCTGTGGGTCTCATTTCTTCACATGATACTATCAGCCTTCAATATTTGGAAAGATTTAAGAGTATCATACTTCTTATGGTTTTGTTTTCTTTTAAATTAGTATATCCAGAATATGTTTAGCCAAACACTATGTAAAACTATAATTGTGAAACATTAGATACCAAGCTCTTGCCATTTGGCAGGAAGTAGGTCTCAGCCTACCACATGTATGAAAAGAAATTCTGTGATCCATTCATAATTGCCTAACTTCTTCCTTCTAGCGTATGAGACCACAGAGAAGAGTTGCTGCTCCAACGAGTTCCCACAGGTGGTCCAATAGTTCTTTACAGTGTATGTTCCTTGTCCTTTGAGAATGTTATTTTTGCACTGGTTTGTGAAGCTCTAATAATCATAGAATCATCTGGTTGGAAGAGACCTTTAAGATCATCAAGTCTAACGTTCACCCTGCACTGCCAGGGTCCCTCAGCACCACATCCACACGTCTCTTGCCACATCACTGTGACCACTGATGCTGGGGAAGGCCCAGGCTGGGCTCAGCAACAAGTGGGAACCAGATGCAGGAGCTGGATTCCAGAACTGGATTCAGGGATGCATGGCCTGGGATCAAAGGCAGAACGGACAGAGGCCTCCTCAGACACCGACCATTGAAGAAGAGGGGCAAGAGAGGGCAAGACTCTCAGCTTTATTCTGAATGTGACAAAAACTACATTGATTTTTCTAGAGTGTTACATTTCTGACTGTCAATAGTCAGGCTGTGTGTCTTTTTCCATTTCAAATCTTTCCTTGTTTCACAACTTGAATTAAAGGTCTGGAAAGAACAAGGCCAACTGAGAGAGCTGCTTTGATCAAGCTAAGGCACAGAGACTGCAGCTTGGGAGTCTGAAGCTTTGGGCTTTTTGGACACATTCTTTCAGTATGAGGCTTCGTTTGCAAAGTTCAGTGTCCGTGCCTGTTAGCAGTGGAAGTCAAGTCTTGTTGAGCGTCTGTTTGCTAGCACAGCAGGAGGTACATCATCTGTCTTTGAACAGGACTGCTGTCGTTTCAGCTGACATGTACAAGAAGCAGCATGCCTTGCAGAAATAAGTGTGTGATAACTATACAGTGAACAAAATATTCTTAAGGCATTAGGAAACTGAACATATCTCACTGTGTTATACTTTATCTTCACAATTCAAAATGACACATTTTTATAAATTCAGCAGTCATAACAGAATACATGTGTCTGGCCCTGAGAACATGACCCTTTAAAAACCCTCAAGTTTTATGGGCTGCTTTGCAACACAGACCTCTATGGAGATGGTTTAAGAAGAGGGGAAGAACCCCCCTTATCTGCTAAAGTGTTATTAGAAAGAAGCTGTCTCTGCCACCCTGCCATGGTTAACTCACAGAACCAAAAATACTTAGAATGAATAAGTATCAGCTGAGACCATCTTTTTTTTTTCTATCTTTATAATTTTCTTTCCTTCTCCTTTTTTGTTTACACCATTCATTCTAGCATGCGCTACCTCAGCATTATTATTTCTGAGTTGATGTCCTTGCCAGCAAGATGTGTTTATCTGCAATCTTTGTCTCATCATTAGCAGCCTGCTGTGAATCTGTTCTTCAGTTGCTGGCCATTGATTCAGTAATGTGCATTTCCTCACTGGTACTTTACCCTCAGAGTGTTAGTTTTTTTATACTTCTCACTGTAGAGTAATTAACCCTTTTGACCAGTATACTGAGATCACCTCAAGTGCTACGCATAAGCCCCGCAGGGATGTGAGGAAAGAGATGCCACCAGGACTTTATAGTTTAATTATGATTGCAGACATTTCTGCACTCGGGAGGCTTGTCTAGCTTGGCAGTACATTTCCTGCCCATTCAGTCATCAGAACGTGAAATATGTTTCTGGGTTGCTTTTGTAATACAATACTAAGTTACCTCCCAATAGGAAAAAACCCCACACCATTGTAAACTGGAATGAAGCAGATCAGGAGGTTTTTTCTACAGTTAGAGCAGTGTTAAATTACCTAACTCTGTCTAGAGTTGATTTCAAACCTAAATTTTAAAAACATTTCTTTCTGGTGCCAAGTTACATGAGGATGACTGTGGAAATATTGATGTAGTGTTCATACATTTTGGGGAGCATGCGAAGAGCTGAGTGATAGTTTGGTTCATCTCTTGCAAGGCTTTTTTCTCCTCTCTTTTTATCCCTTTAAAGCATATTTTAATCTTATTCTGTATATGAGTCTGTGCCTTTGGTTTGTTTTCCCAAATGAAGTTGAAGTTATTTCATGCGGAGAGTGGAAATAAGCCTGTGGTAAGGGCAGTCACAGTAACAGTGAACATATAAAATGTCTCGGTTTAAACTGAGAGACAGCTCAAAACAGTGGGTGAATTCCACCATCGTTTGCTCTTCTAAAACATGTATGTGGTTAAGCTGTTTCTAACCTCGTTTCTTCAAGACACTAAGTGCCAGTTTTAAGTTCCATGGGATATGATCTCATGGTAATGCATGTACTTTGTTTTTTGGTGGTGCGGGCTTGTCCCTCCAGAACAGTGGGAGTTAATAATTTTCTCTTAAGAGTTTTCACATAGTTTTGTTGATACAACTTGAGTAAAGAGATACTTGTGTATGCATGTGTAGTTATTGTGTGTGTAACAAAAATGTATTAATGAAAATGTTCTCAGGAGTAGGAAGCTTGTGAGAGCAGCACCGTGTAGAGCCCAGACTCTTTTGTCAGAAGTCCATCGACAGAGCCTGAGGCCCTGCCTGCATGGGACTAGGCAGGTTTGGGACCGGCACAGAGGATCACAAAGGTGCCTACTGAAGCTTTGGCAAGATGCTTCAGCGCTTGTCTGTAAAAATTTTCAAGTCTAAGGCATCAGGGCAAACAACTGTATACAAATGACTAAGTAACTTTTTTTTAAATGTATTGACTGAAATTGCTAACAGTCTTGTTTTGCTTCAGGGGAAAGAAAAGCCTGATAAATAAACAAAAAAAGAACTAAAAAGAACAAACAAGCAAGACCTTCCTATTTTGCATCTGTTGCTTCATTTCTACCAGTCAGTTGCATCTTTGCTACAATGAGATTACAAACAGAGTTAAAAAAAACAACAGAAAAAACCCTTCCTGATGACTTAACTAATTCACTGAGGCCTCTGGAAGTTTTACATTTGGTCTTGTTCTGCCGGTACTGAAGTTAAGATGAGTGCTGTGCAAAACAACCGTGTTATCCCCCTGTATTACCATCTCCAATAATTACGTGATCCTTGAGGAGATTTTTTGCAGTTGGTAGTTGATTAAGCCTGCAGTTTGGATTTTGTTCCTGCAGTCTGTTATGTTAGATTATACAAAATAACAGACTTTGCAAAAAGATTAAAGAAAAAAAATGCTTTTTTACACCCCCAATGAGAACGCGTTAATAGAACATGAATGATTATAATGACACTAAATGGTCTGAAAAGAATGTAGACATAGTCTTAAATGCATTGGTACAAATATTTGCATATTTATGTAACTTTTTATCAAGATACTTAAAATTTCTAAAGGTATCTTATTAGCACATTGCTTTTACAAAAATCTTTATTTTCACTTTTACAGGCACGACGTTAGGTCTTCGCGTTTCGAAGAGAAAGTCCTAGCTTTTGGGTTTGCAGTTTTGGTTGTGTAACTTCAAATAACGAATTTGGAAGTAGAGCAGGTCTTAAAAGGTAGTTCAGAAGTATCCCAGCAGTTAGTGCTTTTACTTCTTTTGTTTGTATGGCTGGAGACTGGATGATGGTTACAGAGTTTTAAGGACAGATGCTGCAGTCTACAAATATTCTTAATTTATTTTAAAATAATTTGTGAGGATTTTTGGTAACGGTCCACATTACAGTAAAAAACGTTACTGATCCAAGGTCTATTTTCTTCCAATGCTTTTGTTTGCAAAAAAAGTACGTGTATGCGTAATAGAATCAGTTGTGAAGTCTGTAGCCTCTCACCGCTATCTCAGGAAGGGAAATAAAGATTGCTTTCAGACAAATGTTTTTTATTTGATCTTGATGAGAGTAAAAGCAGAACCATTTATTTATCTAGCCAAATAAATCAGGAATACCTATTAAAATCCCCTGTGTTTTCAGGTAAGACATGTTAGATATTTGAGATGAGCGGGCTAGAACTTGCCACAAAGCTGCTCCAATTGAAAATAAAGCTTCACATGAATCACATCGAAGTCCCTTCTGTTGTTAGCTTCTCCCATGCAGGGGAAGATTGTCTCATTAAAAGCAGGAAAAGAACATTGTTTACGTAAGACCATCCTGATTTATAGGGTACAATGGCTGCCATATTTATACCACCTTAAGCTTTTCTGCCACAGGAGAGCACTTCTGCTATCGTGGTGGGTCCTTTGAAGGTGGGTTGCCTTGAAGAAGGTTGCCTGTGTTTGCCCTTGTTCGGTTTCCATTTGTTTTTTTCTCTAATTAAGTGGTTACATACAGTTAGAGCAGAATCTAGTAAGCTGAGACATAAAACAACATAACTCTGTCTGCAAAATTAGCTTCGCAGTTACGTTGATGAAGCTATACAGTGTTAGAGGCATTGTCATACTGCACTATTAAATCCTTCTTGTGGGACTTTCATACTTTTGATCATTAGGGCAGTTTGTCTAACTGCTAGGGGTATTTTTACAGAAACTGTATGGAAATAATTACAGTATAATTATTACAGAACCCCATCGTTATTGTGAGATTTTCTGAAAGAGCAGAATGTTAACACAGGAACAATATTCCTGGTCTGGGAAACACAAATCTAAATTACATCTGATGGGGGTGGTTGTTGTTGTGTTTCTGGTTGGTTGGTTGGTTTTGTCCCTTAAAACTCTCTTGGGTGCAGCTGTCAGAGGGAAGTTCATGGCTCTGTTGTTCTTCATCAGTATGTCAATGCAGGCTAGAAATCTGGAGCTAGACAGCCAAATTTCTTTTGCACGTTTTTCACAGGAAGTAATCAGATCTGAAAGCTCAAGTACTATGGTGATATACGAATATTCTACGTAAGTACATAAAATACAAATCTTAATGTATAGATACATCAAACACATGAGAAATAATTGCATTCAATGAGAAATAATTGCATTCAGATGGATTATTTCCCAGGCATTGATGATTTTCAAGTCTTTCATTGTTGCTCTTGTTTGTGTGTGGTCATATTAATACCCTTTAGGAAGAATTGAAATATAATCATTTATTTGGAATTAATTTCTGTTCTGTGTTGTTGATTTGTACTATCAACAATAATGTTCCCAAAACAATTGCTTAGTTATGTGAACTAACCAGTTGTTAATGAGCTCACAAGCCTCTTGAAGACAAAACCATGACCATTCTGTGTTTATCATAGACAAGCCTTGTGTATTTTGGCAGATAAGATTTTTGGTATGTTTGTCGAACCCTTGTATTATTGGGGGTCTTACACTGATATTTTGGAAACTAGTTTTTCCTGTAGATTTTATGATGTTCCTGCATGCAGACGCTGCTGACCTTGCATAAGCAGTATCCCTTTCTGTCTGGTAACTGGAGCTTGTATCTGCATTTTAATAAGACACAAGGTGCCCATGGTGACCACTTGAACCTGCTGACACCAGTCTTTTGTCAGTCTCCTGACCTCTTACCATCCTGTACTTTGTTTAACCACATTTGTTGTTTGCATAAAGCCTGCTGGAAGAGCAGCTTCCTAATTTATTTTCTTCATAATTTTCTTTGAATTTTTTCATGGTTTGCAGAACCTGTGGGTTTTTTAGTTGAAGAGATAGATGTGATAAAAATTCAAACGCTAATTTTACTGCAAACTGCTCTAGTTCTGGCTTAGTGACTTAAACCCCATAAAAGTAAGCTTTACTAATTTAAAGAATAATTCTTTTCACCAGACCTTTTAATAAAGAACAGACATTTGAAAAGCCTTGTTATGGTTCCGGTTTCATTTGCAGGGTGTTGGCCCTGCTTCATTCAGATAAACTGTGATGCAAAGGTCATGGAGATTTAAATTTAAATAATATATTTAAAAATTATAATGATGCAGATAAAATAGTAGGGTTATGTCACATTTTTACAATCTGCATTTTTTGAGTAATGGAATGAATCAAGAACTGTGTTTGTTAGAAGATAGAGGTTTTTGACCTTTCTTTGACTTGATTAACTGAGAGCGCAATGTTAATTTTAAAATTGATGCGACTGGTATTTAATTTCTTCCAATGCTTTGTTTATAATTAAACAGTAACACTTTTAATGGCCATTTTAATCAGCCCAAACTAAAAATCTCTTACTGTACTTTTTCAACCAGCATTTCAAATATCAGGTTGTGTAGTACCAGACATCAGTTACTTTTGAAATGTGACTATCTTATTTTTATGCTGTTGCCTGCTAATGCTGATGTGCCCTAATGATGTTTGATGGGCAATACTTTAATTCCCCTGAAACTGCCTGCTGGGGATCTCCAATACATTTTCCTGTTACACGCTTGGGGTGACTGTGAAGGAAGAGAGTGGCATTTTTGAGTTGTGTCCATCTGTGCTTCTGGCTTCACATTGGTCCTGTCCTCTTGCCTAGTGCTCTCGTGTATTGAATGCCTAGATCAGTGGGAAGTTGAGGGCTGCGTTGGACCAACTGCACACTGTGATTCAACGTAGAGTCTGCATACGCAGCTAGGCAGGCTTGTTTCGCTGCCGGCCCTCGTCACCTCCCTAATAAGAATGCACTGACTGAAGTGTGTTTGCCCTTACGGCACTCCTAGAGGAGCCTTCTCCTCACCTCTGCTCTAGCTTCAGTCACCCCTCTTCGGCTGTGAGGAAAGTTGTGAAAAAGAATGTTTCTCCCTCTGCTGTTACGATCAACTTAGTGACACAAGAAATGTCACTCACGATGATTAACATTTTAAAGCAGTAAATCTTGAAGGTCGGTGTGAAACAGAGGACAGGGAATGCTCATGGCTTTCCTTCCCTGTCTGCCTCCCATGAGGAAGTGTATTGCATGGAAGTAGTGTTGGCACGGTAATACCGACCCCTTGCTTTTCCATTGTTTTTCATCAATAAAAAATGGAAGAAATTATTTTAGGCATGAAAATGCAAGGTAAACAAACAACTGTATTTGTCTCATAGAAATGCACTGCTTTGACTTATTCTCGTATTTTCAGAAAAGAGCTGTTGCTTAAACCAATGCACCTTCCTTTAACACAGTGTCAGATGCTCTTTAGAACTCATTAATTAGACTATTGGAATTATACAGTAAACATAAAGAAAACCCAGTAACATAGGAGCAGGGGATTTTTTTATAGCAAAAAATGCCCCCTCTATAAACCCACCATGTTAGAGAAATCCTCCCTCACTGCCCCCCCGCCCGTTTTCTTGCTAAGTGCATTCTGATGCCACACTGAAACATAAAATAGGTAGAATCAAGCAGCCACCAACGGCCATTTATATGCTAATACATATCCCCCAAGCTGAAGTAGGCACCTAAAGCCTATTGCTGCCACTAATGATGGCTATGCTTTAACCTCTTTGGAAAAAAGAAAAGTATTTTCCCTTAAGAAAACAACTCAGTTTCTTTAAGATGAAATGTAATTATCTATTATCAGATGTCCTTTAAAAATGGAAGGCCTATTTAAGCTGCTAAAAATATTGAAACCCTAATTCCACCATAATAGCATTTTAATTTCAGCAAATCACAGCTCTATTGTTACAGGACATTTTGCTGTAGGAATGTGGTAATAGGTCCATCTTAGATTTTTAAAGAAACATTTCCTTTTCTTTTAGACATTCAATTAAATCTTTGCAATCATCTAACCTTTGTGACACAAAATTTTACTTTCTAAGTGAGAAAACAATGGCCATTAGCATCTAAAAGAATTTGTTTTAAAAAGTTGTTAAAGTTTAATTGCTTTATGTATTCTCATCAGAATATTTTTTGGCTGTTGGCTTTCTCATTTACTTTAGAAAGCTAGAGTTTAATTCATTACTGCTCTCTATGTAAAATACTTATTTAAATTGCTGGACAAAGTTGGTGTAAGCTCCTGCTGTAACTGGGTATGTGAATTGATGCTGATCATCATTTAAAGAGTAACATCGAAGGTAGAGGAATGCAAGAGTCACTGTTTTCTGTTATCGAGTAAATTTAATTTTATGTTTAAAATTGCTTATTTATCAACATGTTTACTGCTATAGTGCACATATGTGGATGATTATTTTAGCATCCTCATTTATGTTGATAGTTTTGTACTGTCACGAGAGTAGGTAGCTTACACAAATCTATGCTGCCAATAGGTGCCTCAGATGTCTTTTAAAAAGATGAGCTTTGCTTTACCTTTGCTATTGTGTGCTACTCCTGCTTCTCTTTAGAATTTTTGTTCTACAGGATCAGATGAAAAACTTTTGTGTACTGGCTTCGTTATGGTGTCCAGTGTGATTTTTTTGTGAGATTTTTTTCCAGTGTTTGGTAGCATAGGGGCTTCTGGTACTTTGAAACAGTTCTATTAACCCTGGAGCCAAGTGTTACTGATGCTTGCATCTGAATGCCAAAATCTGAAAAAAGAAAGCTTTCTCTCACATCAGAGAAAACGCTGTGTGAAGTTGTTTTCCCACCTGTTTGTCTCATCTGAAATTTATATGAGAGTAAGATCTTTTCTCTTCAGTAGTCTGTTATGCTTTAGCAGTTCTATATTTAACATGCTATTAGCTCTGTGTTTTCACTATCTAGATTTTCACTTTCAATCAAATTGGAAAATATTTTTGGGTTACTAGTAACGCATAATGAAATTCTAAACCTCTTGTAATATGCTTACAAACATATTATTGCAGTTATACAATCAAACAAAATTCAGCTGTGTGAGATTGGTTCTCAGTATTTTGAGAAGTGCATTAATGAAAAGTCCTTCATTGTTAGAACTAAATAGGTCATATGTAGTGCAAATGCTTCTGTATATTTCCTGAATAATGATTATGATACTAAGAAGGGGACAAAAAAAAATTGTTGAATTTGAGACAAGTTCTGCTACGTGTGGTGGAAATGCAGCACTGGTGAATTGCTTCAGCTTTAAGTTTTTTTTTTTTTTAAAGAACTTTAGGAACATCGTGTAGAGAGCTAAACACACTAACTACGTGACTTTGTTTAGTAGAATTTATTTTCTTTTGTACATTTCTTTATTCTTACTTTCCATTCACTTTTCACTGAGGTTTCATAGTTTCATTTGCTCAGTAGATTATCTTCAGAGTTAAACTTCTGGTTTTTAAACAATGAACTACACTGAGTGTATTAGACTATTGACAGGCTTCAACATCTGTCATGTTGACATGGACTGAAGCAAAATGTCCTTATACGTGCTCTTAATTTGTGTGTTTTTATGGCAGTAGGAATGACAAGGCCAAAGCACCTGAGAGGAGTTAACTCTGCTCCTCTCAGGGTCCTCTCCAGACCCTCATGTTAACTCATGTTAGTATTGTGCATCTGCGCAGAAGCTGGGTACCCAATTAAAGGTGTCTTAAAATATGTAGGTGAAAGAAGCCTACTTTGGATACACAGCAAAGTGACTGTTAAACTTGAAGCTAAAAAAACAAGGTGAAATCTCTAAACAAAACAACAGGATTCTAGGGCTGCAGCATGTGGAATTAGCACTGTCTTACTTTGCAAGGTATAGCAAACAGGATAGAGTGTAATACATACACCCAACAGTTATAATTCAGTTAAACTCCACTTATTCCAGCACTGAAAAGAATAGCAGTGGTAGGCCTGTATAGCCGTGGCATATAGCTATGTGGAACAACCTATTTAAGGTAAATCAACTCCTACTTAAATGATTGTAATAAGTATTCGCCAGGCAGCTCTACCCCTGGGGGTGTCATTTATCACAGTGTAATAGAAAATTGTAATGAATAATAACACCTAGCTATTCTGCAGGAGCTTGCATATTTTAGGGGAAATGCAAATAATGCGTCCAAATAAAAACATGAGCACTGTAGTGCTTTGGGTTTTGATTTTTTTTTTTCTTCCTTTACCTCTCCTCACCCCTTTAAAAACTACTTGTAAAGCGAGCAGAATGAATTCTCATTGCCTGGAAGGTTTATGTTTGAGGTGAAGACTCTCCCTCTGTCGTTCATCTATGTCTCTTCTCTCTGCAGTGTGCTGTAGAATACTGGCTTCGGTGAGATTTACTGAACAGCAAAGTGAAGTAGAGAGAAAGCCGTTACTCTGTAAGGAGCGTGGGCTTTGGCCCAAACCTTAGCAAAGGTGTAGGAATGCAAAATAATGACAAATTTGCTAGAGCTCTAAACAAGATTTTACAGTTGCTGTTCCCCTTAATGCTGGTGGCTAATATTCAGTGTTCTCTAGCAGGAATCACTCTAGTCCCTGCGCCTCTTGTGAACTTGAACATCGTAACTATGCTGTAGTTCCTTATCTATGATACCAGACAGTGGGAGGGGTTAAAAGAGATGGTACAGGGGCTAGGATGCTGCCGTTATCTTGGTTGTCCAGGGATCTCACTTAGTCTTTGTGGACGGCTTTAAGATTCCGAGAAGCGAAGTCTTTCTTTCCAGGGCTGGACTGTTCTTCTCTCTGCGATGAGCTAGGGTCCTTTGTTTGCACACTCAAGAGTGCTATTCAGTATGCAGTGTGAACTATATATGTATCTCAGGAAAGCTGCTATAATTTCATACCATGAAGACTAATTGGTATAATAGTTAAGGAATGAGGTTTTCCTAACAGTTGGAAACTGCCCCCCTCCCCGCCCGCATCTTGAAAACTGGATTCTATTCACACTCTATAACATCCTGTAGTAAGTAGGGTGAACTTTTTGCATGACTGCAACTTGTGCTTTGTCATCGGCATAATGGACATCCTGTCATCCAAGGCGTGCTAATAACATTCACATAGTTATTATTCCATTAACAAGACCGTTAGAACCATTGAATAACAGAAATTTATTTTAAGGAGCAAGTATCACTTGCAGGTGGGCTGTAACAGCTGAATAAGCATATTTCTTGACTTAAGTTCATAAAACACATCTGCTAGTAATACTTTAATTTTGATGATGAATGAAAAGAGAATGCCATTAACAAGCCCTTTAAAAGCTACTGACTACAGTAGTACCTTCTGTAAATGGAAAAGGCACTTTTTAATCAAGTATTTAAGGTTATATACTCACTAGTAAGTGCTGCTTTGTGCATTAATAGTGTGTCTAATTCTGTGCTGTAACGAAGGTGAAAGTAAGAAGATAAGTCCAAATGGCTAATTAAGCTATTTTGTAGGCCAAGTGGTTGAAGTTGAATCAATGCGAAGCTACCTTTTTTTCTTTAATATTTTTTCATTTTGATCATAAATGGGGCCCACTGTGATTATGTCACATTTGGAGGAATTTAAAGAGCAGGAGTAAAATGGTAAGGAATTATTTTCATGTCTTAGAGGATCTGTACTTTGAGAGGATTTTTGAGGGTAGGAAGAAACCATCGCTATTGGCACATGCATTTCAGTTAAAATTACTCTCCCTGCTGCTGAAAAGTTACTCATTGTTAGGAGTTAATTGCTATAAGATGATCTTTGTAATAAAATAGACTTGAGATTATGTGTTTATATTTATACCATCAAATTATGTACTTTTAAAGAGTTTTAGGGTTAGGGGGGACCCGTTAGGAAATTGTGGTCCTTTACAGCAAACAACAAATCCCAGACCATTAACTCTAAACACTGTGCTTTAGGGGCCAGTGCCGAGCAGTGTGCGTGTGTGGTTTATTCTTCTTTTTAAATTGTATCTTGGTGTTTATTTTCAAGATACTTATTTCACACACAGATACCTTGCCACCATTTCAATGTGAAAATCAAGAAGCCTTGTCCTCCATGGTTTTGAGTCCAGTTCTTCGTGTAGGTTTGCAACGAACAGGATTAACTTAAGAGGGAGTTTTGCTCCCCTGGTAGTATATCATGGATGAGTTCTGTGCTTTCATCTTCGTATGATAGTGTTATAAACAGCCAAATAATGTCAGGGAAGTTCAGATTAGTGGTGGCAGCTTTAAATGTTATTGCTGAAGATGTGACAGATCTGTTTTAACCCCTTCTGATACATTTGATGTGTAGTTCTCTCTCTGGTTACCCTTAGAAAATTAGTATCCAAGCTTGGATCTCTCATTAATAAAAAACAGTGTTTTCCAGCTTCTATTTTGCCATTTTTTTTCTAAATCTGGGACATCCACTAAGCGGCTGGTGGTTATTGGAATAGTTTGATTTTATTTTACAGAAATCAGGGTACTCCTTTTTCTCCCCCCTATTCTTCTGTATGAACGAATGTTTTGTGACTTTTAAATAACTTTTTCTATAAGGAAAAGCTTTTTATTTCTCTTTGACAGTGTTCACTGAAATCTGTGTATCTATTGTATTTTTATTGTATCTTTAGATCTGTGTTTCCCGTGTTTTAGTTGTAGGATACAAAATAAATTTTCAGGCAAACTGCAAGAACTCATATGTAGTTATTTTACACTAAGGTTGTCTGTTAGGGAAAATTTACCACTGTACAGAAAATCAGTGTAAGAACTCAAAAATTAAGAGATCAAAATAATTGGGATGTGATTTGCTGGCAGCACACACACATGGATCAGCTGCAGTCATGCAGTGTGGGTTTGCACAGGGGTTCATTGTAGCTGTGAAAACAGTCCGTTGTACACAATGCAACAGCTTAATAAGAAATTGAAGCGAACTTTCAGAAACCTTAGAACAATTGGTCTCTGGTGGAACTAGTTTGTTACAGGAGGACAATAATAGGTGCTCCAGGGTTTGGATTGTTCTGCTCTAAAGTTACTGATAAGGAGGGGTTAAAGGAGCAGGCTGTAGTAACATGTCTTCTCATCCAACTCTTCTTGGAGTTTCAGTGAAAGGACTAGTGGTGAGGGTTACAAGTTGCAACAAGGACAAATTCTAATTTTACATAAGGAAAATAATTTAACAGCGATAATGGGTAGGTGCTCAGACAGGTTCCCAGAGTACCTGTGGCATCTCCATTGGTGGTTGTTATCAACCCTCCCCCGGAAAACTCCTGAGCAATGTGATTTAACTTTGAAGTTAGCTCTGCATGAAGCAGGAGTTCTGAATAGATGACTTCCAACCTAAGGATTTTTTGTGATTCTGTGAGTGTTAGTCTGCATTTATTGAATTGGAGGGCATTTGTGTAAACTTTGGGAAGCTTCCTGATGTTCCTGACACTCATATCCAATAATTTCCTTAATTCTCTTTCTTAAAAGGTGGGAATGTTGTTTCAGTTTGTCTCAACTGCACCTCTAAAAGAAGGGGGGGGGGGAGTTTTAAAAACTTAGGAAGAAAAATTATTAGAAAACCCTAAACAACACCCTACTGAACTTGATGGTGTGTAAGCAGAGGGAAAGAAATGAAGGCAGGCAGAATAAATATTTAGATGTAAATGAGTTAAATATGTTTTACAGCAAAGAATTGAAACTGACACAACTGAAGAGTCACCAGTGCCAAAATGATAGGTCATTATCTCAGCATGGAGATAATGGCAATTTAAAGTCATATGATCTTTGTGATGAGGGCCGTTTGTTCCCAGAAGTTCAGAAAAGAAACGGTCCTGTTTAATGCTGTTGCTAATAATAAATAATAGATTACACTGAGCCTCATTTGCCTATAGGACATTGATTTAAAACCACAGTTCACAATAATTCTCACCTTTAGTGGGAATGTGAAAGTTTAGTACTGAGATGCTTAAAGAAAACAGAAACAAACAAACAAAAAAACTA
>NW_010412071.1:60584-74328 GCF_000710305.1 Buceros rhinoceros silvestris | reverse complement strand
AAAATCTGCCCCCCCCCCCCCCCCCCCCCCAAACAGTAACATAACCCCTTTTGACGTTTTCTGAAAGCCAGAATTTGCCTGAAAATTCCTTACTCCTTAGTTCCAATTCGTAACTTCAGGTTAGAGTGTAACTTTCTCGGAGATGAGTGTGTCATGTTTGCGAAGTGTGCTTTCATGCTGCGAAAATTTACATGTGTAATAAAAACATTACGTGTAAATGAGTTTTTATATGTAACATTTTATTTTGAAAGAATAACTAACAGGAAGTGCCCATAACAACAGCAAATCTGTATTTCAGATTATGAGGAATGTATGTAAAACTTTATATGTGGATATACACAAGACCGCTTGGAATTTTTTTCCAATTTTTTTAAAATGTTCATAGCTTAAAAGATACATCTCTACATCTTAATCCAAATATCTGTTCTTAGTAACACTTTTCAAATGACATAAATATGTTTAAGCAAAAATAGTAGTAGTATATAACCCAAGAGGGAAGATAATTCCAGCCTTTTTTCTTAAGTTCCTCTCAAAATAGGTATGATGCTACTACTTTTTAACAGAGGGGTGTTTTCCCTCTTTTACAAAAGGTGATAGACTAGTTTTTTCTCTAATGATTCCTCTTCAGGTGGAGATGAGTGTGAAAAGTGGTCAAACAAGAGTGAAGATACAAGAGTCTGCAGCAGAAACGGTTGTAGTCCTTAAACAGTCGCACTAGTTGGTCATTATTTGCTGAGCATAAATAGGTGAATGGAAGATGGAACTTGTTCTGCCAGTATAGACTAATATCCTGTCTTTGTGTTAGTGGACCTTTAAGATTTGTTATCAAAATTATAAGTCTAACAAACAGCAGTTTCATAACATTACTTCTAAACAATAAAATACTGTTTTGATAAATCATTATCTGTACTCAAGTGCCCCTCCAAACTTAAACCTTTTCCTTCTCCCTACTGGATGCACAAGCTCTTGGGTCCATATATTATTCATTACAATCAAATAAGACACAGCGGTGGCTCAGTAAACTTGCTTTTCATATAAGAATTGATTTTATTGAGTAACGCACACTGCAGACCCTAGCTTCCAGCAGCCAAGGCTGAAATGAGCAATTCTCTCATTGTAATAATGTGCCTCTGTCATCTCCTTATTATCAGCATGATAAAAGATGAAATATTCACAGATGCTGCCCTCCTAACCTGATCACAGCTTGATATTTCAGCTTTGGAAATGAGTTTTATAAGCTTTAATATACTCCTTGGCGGAGTGACCCCTGAAATTAAACATTATTACAGAGCGGATATTTAAAAAGCTGGGGCCGCAAATTACATCAAAATGAAAATATTAAGGAGTATTATGACTATACCAAGTGAGAACTCACTGCTGTTCAAACTGTGAATGCCGTAAAGCTCAGCACACTCTTGTCAAAAACATCAGCAAAAATAATAATAGCGCAGGCACCTTGACTTCAGTTATTTTATACATAGGACTAAACTAAGTTACAGAAATGGTTTTTTTCCTCTAGGCTGTCTTTTTTTTCCGGGAGGAAAAGGCACATTATTCTCAACTTTGTCTTTACCACTCTTCACAGTTTTTTTTAAAGTGCACATTACTTCATTTCTCTGCAAATACCAGTAATAAAAAAAAATACTTTAGTGTAATGAAACAAAAGATTACACTTAAAAATAAATCAGCCAACATCACTAGATTAAACATTTTCATTCTGTTTTCATTGCCATCGCTGTTTTGATGGACAGGTTTCTACCAAAGGTTGGGACATCAAGAGCTAAGAAAGTTTCCTAAACGGGAGAACAGAGGAATGTACAACATATATTACAGATCTTTCAACCCAAATATTATATTGTTAGTAAATAGAAAATTTTAGCTCCCTGTAAAGGTGATTTTAACAGAAAAAAAGTGCATGTAATATATTAATTTACATATAGTATCAGTTAAAGGAAGATCTGATATTACTTTCATGCTTCTAATTCCAGTTTACCAAAGAAACTTGTTCTCCTATTTGATTTTTTTAAAAAATATAAAGTGACTGGAAATGTAGACTTTTACAACAGATGAGTCTTCATAATAATTTGTATTCCATATATTCAGATGTCAGAAACAACTTTTTTTTTTTAGTAAACTGAAATTTCTTTAAATGTAGCAATATTTTTTTTCAGATAAGTAATGCTTTTGAAGAGGAAAAGAACCCCACATTTTAATGCCTGCAGCATTAACTTTCCAAATTAACGTATTTATACACTAGCTATTGTTCAGGTTTAAAACTATGCAAATAGTATGTCAGTGTATATGCCTTTTAATGAATTTATCTTTTTTTACCTGTGTTCTGCCCTCAGTGTTTCTCTATAGATATTAATGGAAGTATTGGTTTTGTTATATCATCACAACTTATTTTGTCCGTCAGTGCAAAAACATTTTAGGGAGATTTTTAGGATGCCATCTACAAGCAAATGGTTCTGTTCTGTGGTTCCTTGGGTTCAGACACTCTCTGCATTGTTAATGCATAAAAATAAGCTTTAGTGGTAAATACTGGTCAGAGAAGGTACCTCAGACACAGAGCTTCTGTAATAGGGTTTATGTATTTTATTAAACGGCTTCTCTGCCATTTGCAATTTAATTGGGTTGCATCCTTTGTCCTTAGATCAATTTAGCAAAATAGATTGGATTGCTGAATTCTTGAAAAGAAATCAGGACCTTGTTTTTTCAGATAGCTGCTTCCATGAGGATGCAATACCTTCATGTGTGTGACAGGTATTATATACTTTTCAGGTTCTGAAAACCATGCAAGATAGCAATTCACTAGTCATTTACAGAGACCAAGAAAAGAGTAGTTCTATGTTCAGGTGGGGGACTGAATCCAGTCAGTAAATTATTATGTACAATTTTGTTGTAATACCATATGAAGTTGAGAGAATGGAGTGTATTTTCATGACTTCTCACATCCAGCAGATGATTTGTCACTTCCCTTTGTAATGCAAAGCTTGACTACTGGGAATTACCTGTAAGCCATGTGAAATAAAAGACTAGTAGGAAAAATAGCCGCCTTCATCCCAAAACTAAAACGTGCTGTGGGTAAGCTGCCTGATTTTCCAAGGCTGTTTCTAAGTCTTGTAGGGTGTTTGCAAAAATTGAAATGTACTAGCTTCTACTGACATTACGTAGGGAAATAAATCTTTGAGAAAAATTAATGTCCAGTTCTTCCAGGCTGCGAGATCATCTTGACCAAAACTATCACCACAGTCTTGTAGCCTGATGTAGGGCAGGCAATGAGCAAGATTTTCAAAAGTCTGAAAGTGCCTCTAGAGAAAAGTTGCTTTTGTTCTGATATTTTTATGGAGACTGTCTGTTTGCCTGGTAATTTTCTACCTCCTGGCCAAGCTGAGTTAAAGGTAACAGGAAAATGGAGATTTCCAAGACACTAGAGGTCCTATCTGCTTTGGGAGAATTGAGTCTCGAGTAAAAGAAGGTGTTACACCCCAGTGCCCCCACTGAAGAAAGAGCATCCTGCTAGATACCTTGTTCAGCAGCAGCCACCAGGTATGTGATGCCCTCCTCTTTGTGGTAGTTCTCCTGATTTGGAGATGTTGCAATTGCAAAGGGCAAGTTCAGCAAATGTAGCTCTTGAACCTATAGGAGTTACAGTTCGGGTATGCTCAGAACAACCGTTTAAACCAAAGCCGAAATAACCAAGCCCTCAGAAAACTGTATTACTGATGCTCACTGTGACATTTCAATTAGTTTTGTTACAAAATCGGTAGTTATTTTGAAGATGATTTAGTGAACTTGTAGGGAGAGGATTGTAATAAACTTAAAGAATATGACCTGATCCTTATACACTGAAGACTCACTTTCCAGAGTTATCCTGTTGTGTATTTTGACATTCGTTCTTGGATCCATTGGATTTGTGTGGTGACACCATGTCACCTTCATAGTTGGAACAGTGGAGTTCTCCTCCAATGAAATCATTGACTACCATTTCTAATTTTTATCTTACTGCTATTTATGAATTAGGACAACAAAAATGAGTAGAAAGTTTGTATTTATTAGTTGTAAGTTAAGCATAAAATTTTAAATAGCTGAAATGGTTTGATGTACTTTTTACCTTTTTTACTGTTGGTTGCCTGCAAAGTTGTGCATGCAAATCTGATTATTATAGATTTGCTGAAGTCCATTTGCCAATGTATATTTTGTACTGCTTAAGAGGTGTCATCTCAATCTTGATAGGTACATTGTAGATTTATTTCTGAAATGTGAGGCAAGATCCAGAGAAGGGCTAAAGAAGAGCTTAGTGCAGTCATCGTCATGGCTTGGCTTCGTGAACGAAGATTTAGGAAGGGCTTTACCCACGCTTGCTGCAGGCGCACTGATGGCTGAAAAGGCCCATGTGGGATAGGCAAGACCGGTTGCAAAGAGCACACTGGAAGGTCTCCTTGGGTGGTACAGGCAAGGCACGGTTCTTTCTGTGTTGTCTTTTCTCCTGGAGACTGATTCTATGTGTGCACATCTGGAATTAGACACCCAGGCTTGTCCTTTGTGGTATAACATATTTGTATGTAGTAGCTGCGGTCATGTACCTTAGTTCTCCTGTATGAGTTCAGTGATGAGCATACTCATTAGGGCTGTAAGATAAGACAATGCAGATTGACAGCTGATTATTTTTGTCTCTTGAGAGAATCTAGAGCTAAGGGTTCCACTTTCCAGGAAATTATTTTAATTGTAATCTATTGGCTGATGCTTGACATGCAGTTGATTTCAGAAACATAACAGAAATTGCTTTCTATTTGGTCTCAAGCGTGGCGGAAAACAGAGTTCGAAGTGTGCTTTTGTTGCTCTTGTGAATGGTAGTGTTTATTGCCCTCCAGTTAGACTCATCAGAATTTTTAATATGAGACTTAACATACATTCTGAAATTTAAATTTCAAGCTCTTTCAAGAATTATCACCAATACATGAAGTGATTGGGAAGGGAGAAGGTTTCTGTGTGGGCTTAGACCAGTGATCAGTGTAGAACATTTTTTCTCTCTAGCAGTAGTAAAAGGAGATTCTAGTTCGAGAGAAGATGCTTAGTCCAGCCACCATTTGGGGTCTGACCTCTTCATATTCCCTCAGTGTGCAAAACCACATCTGTGTTAAACAGATCTACGAGTACTTTCAGTGACTGTTCTGTAGTTGCAGTAGTGCAAGATTTGGTAAGCAGCTGCTCTGCTGAATCTACTGCTTTCACAATTTTGAAATGGTTAATTTCCTGTTTAATATCGTGTTGGTGTTTTCTGGGCTGCTGCTGCACCTTGAGCCAGTGATTTCGGAGGGCTGCAACTGGCGGCTTGAAGGCCTCGCTTTATCTGTAACTGCCAGTTGCAAACTCAGCATTATGAAGACCCAATTTAGGTTATTTTTTTCTTAGTGTGCTGCTTCACTTCTATGCTGAAATTGTTTGCTCCCTTTTTCCCTCTCCCTCAATATTTTTTTAGGGTTTTCTGAAGCTCAAATGTTGGCATGGCATTTGAGAGTGCATGCTGATGAGTCATCGTGCACGTGTTTGCAGCTGTACATTTGAAATCTGTTCTAATCTCCATCATTAACTAAAGAGACAATGCTGTTACGATTCTATATGTGAAAATTCTTGTGAATGTTAAAACATGATATTTCCTGCTTGAAATCCTTGTTTGGTATATGTTTCTCTTTTTCTGTTGGAAATGAGAGGTGGGAATTTTTGTTGCTGTTTGTGGATTATTTTTGTTCGTTTGTTTTAAACTGAGACCTTTCATGACCTGACATTCTTGGTGAATTCAGTATGCCTGTCTTAGTGCATAAGCTGCATCCTTCTGTTCTCAAGTCATAATTAATTGTGCCTTTAAGGCCATTATTTAATTTGTATTTACATGTTAGCTTTTAAAACCTGGCCCTCTACTGAAATGTGTATAGCTCTCAGCCTATTCATAGTTTTGAGTTACATACCTGTGGTAGTTTGGACATCACCAAGTCATTGTGATTGTAATATTCTCTGCACTGATCTAGCCAAAGCTCTTGCTAAATTGAGCGCAGCAGGAGCAAGTCCAGTGACCTCATAAATAGTGGAAATGATTGCAAATCGGAATTCATATATGTTCCTGTCTCAGTGGGTAACCACATCCCCCACAAAGGAAGCAATCATCTCTTTCAAATTTCTGTTTGCCCTTTCACTCAGATATGTTTGAAGATAATATGGAGAGGGAGATCTTGCAGTGTCTGACAGAACTGTTACCAGAAATTTAAAATAAACCTCCTGTATCTAACAGTTCTACTTAAGAGATGTACGTTTCGAACGTTACCTCTACTGCAAAGAATTTGAGCATGGTGTGTTAGAGTTCCCCGGCCAGGTTTGACACTTTTTGGCATTGGTACTTGTCTCCCCAAATGACTTTTTTATTTTATTAGAAATAGTATTTCCTTTTCTTTTTTTTCTTTTTTTTTTTTTTTACTATTCTGTGATCTGAATTCTTGTTAGTATTCATACTGTGTTATTGAAACTATGGTGATTCATCTGCAGTTTTCCTTCAGTAATGTTCTATACAGTTCTCATTGTTTGGGTGGGTGCTTTCATTGCCAGTCTGCTGCAAGTTGAAAGTAATTACTCTTTTAGTATTAATAGCACACATATTAAGGATTCTTGCCTCAACTTCTTTACATTACTTCACGAACCTTTTAAAACAGGAATCTAGTTCGTAGTATTCTCTTCTGTTTTATCTTAATGAGAACATAGCTAAATATAAGTTGTTATGATTATAGAGGCACTAAGCTTCTTTGCGACAGTAAGAATACATGTAGCCTCATAGTCCTGGCTGTGTTACTGCATGGTAACACATCCTTTGGTAAAGCATGGAAGAGGTGTTTCACCCAGTGTATTTTCTCTGCTTTTGACATTGGTTTTGGGTTTTCTTGAGAAGGCACTTGCCCCTAGATTTTCATACATACTAACCATCGCCTTTGTCAGTGCAGGAAGAAACCTGACAAAGAATGGAGAAAGGCATTTCGTTTTCCCCCCAATTTTTTGACACAAAAAAAAAAATTTAAAGCATAGACTCCTTCAGGATGGAATAGACTTCTGACCTCTTAACTCAGCTCCTGCACAGATTTTTTTTTTTTAGGTGTATGTTAAAAATTCACATTTTAGGGTTTTTTTTCTGGCACTGCAAGTGGCCAGGTACCACAAATACTGTAGGTTACACAACTCAAGCCGTTACTAGTAAGCAAGCAGCTGCTTTTTCACATCACACTTACCTAGACAGACTCAGTGGGTCAAACTTAGGGGTGGACATAATCTACCTGCTGGCATATTGCACAGGGTCTGTATAAAACACAGCAAAGCCTAAGTGCTCCACAGTCAATGTTAGCTGTGCAGGCTATAGCAGACTATACTTTGCCTACACAGTAGTTCCTGTTAGGTGTGCTGCTCTACACCAGAACTCGTGGGAATACTTTATGTTTTTAGAAACTGATTGGTTTGGGATTGGAGGTAGATTTTGGAGCACATTCTTTTATTGCTTCAGGAGATAGTGACCTCCAGTGGCAGTAGTCCCGTGAAATAGAATCTTCTGGCTTCAAAAACTATTCAAGAAAAAATTCTACAGTTTTTTTTTCTTTTGCTAAGATAAAGGCTATCACTGCACTAGAAGAATGGTGAATGAAGAAATATTATTACTGCAAACTAGAGATGACAAAGTATGATTTGCAATGCCAAACTCACAGCATGGTGTATAGACTGAGCTCAGATTTGCAGATCATTCCTTTGCAGAAGCAAGCATGCTTCTAGGAGAGTGTCTACCAAGATCCCTGTACTCACACAGCCCCTAGGGGATCTTGGGGAAGGTTTAGCCCAGAACAAGTGACTGGTAGGGAAACAGTCCAAGCAAATAGATGTTACACAGCTATAGCTTTCGAGGAGAGAAAGAGGCACAAACAGAGCTAGTGCAAGCGGCAGTACTAAGGGTGCAAGGTGCTTCTAGGATTTGGGCAGCAGAGGTAAGCCAGAAGCAGAACGTTCAGAGAGGGCAGAGAAGAAATACACATCTGCCTGACTGCTGCTGAATGTTCAGGAAGCAGCAAATCACTGTATAGCAGGCTGCTGAAGGGAAGGAAGGAGGCACCGAAGCTGAGCTCAGATAGAGAGCAGCCACAGCTAAGATGAGCCACGAAATTGTAGAAGTGTGTACCAGAGAGAAGGAAAATCAAACGTATGCATAACCTAAAGCAGAAGCTCTGTTTCTCATCAGATCGAATAAGAATTGCAGTTGAGATCGCACCCTTTTCCTGTTTCTTTTTGCTAAACCATCGTCACAGCTCAGAAGAGCATTTGTATAAACCTGCTTAGTAGTATCCCATTTACTGCAAGCACAATCTCTTTTCTGTGTTTGCTCTACTAGTTAGTCATACTCGGATGTGTGTGTTTTGGACGATGGCATTTCTTTTTATGGTTTTTGGTAATTTACTTAAGTGGCCTGCCTTTATATTTGTGAAATGGCTTGAGAACAGCATGTTTAATTGGGATTTATTTTATGTTGCCTTTAAGTCTATTTAATTGCATCATGCTAAAGTTGGAAAAACTTTATAACTGTGTAATGGAGAGAGTAAGAGAGGTTTAACTGAACTCTGAATCTGTTCACATTTCTACTCGTAAGGTAGTTGATTAATAGTTTATTTCCAAGGTGTCCTTATCTTAAATCTGTCAGTTTTTCTTCCTCTTCTGCTCATCTAACTCTCCTTTTCTTTCCCTTCCCCCCTTACCAAATGATTTAGCGTGTGGCTGAAACCATTTTGTATTTCTGCATTCGTGATCTATGCTGGAGACCCCATTATGTCCAACATAAAATAGTATTACTGGCGTATTTTATGGTTGTCTGCGAAAGTGCTGTGATATTTTAATTTTGATGTAGTTATTAACGAGAAAGATCTATAATTTGCTAGGAATGAGTGATACATTTGGCACTTTGAACCCAAGCAGCACATTTCTTTAAATACACATACTGTTCTGTACGATTAGCTAGGGAGAAGAAAAATCTTACCGCTTAAATGGTTTTGTTTGCTTACTTCATATAAATATCAAAACACTAGAACTAGGAAACACCACATGTTTAAAGTCATGGGACTGCAGTCAAAATCACACCTTTCTATATTTTCTGTGTTGGGTTAATACTTCCACTTAAAGGAAGTCTTAGAGCACCTAATCTGTTTATTACTTTGATGATTAAGGTATCTTTACCCTGAGTATTTCTTTTTGCGCATCATTATTGCATGTAGAGATTAGCTGAAGGGGAAAACATGTCAGAAAACCTATGCCTAAATAAACGGGATTGATAGCTCAGATCCCAAGAAAATTTCTGCCATTCCAGCTGTCATTATCTTATTTAGCAGCCCAGACGCACTCAGAAGGAGCTCAGAGCAGTTTAAACATCTGAAACACAGACATGCCTGTTCCTCACTTCTTGACTACATTGCAGGACCCTTTTTTCTGAGAGGTTCACTTCTATCACACTTGGAAGGAAGCACCAGTTGTCAGGTTGTTCTCCTGGTATATGAGCAGGGGCAGCCATATGTTTTGCAGCTCTAAAATCCAGCACACAGAACAGGCACTTACTGGGTAGCCCGACTTTTACTGAAAAAGAGACAGAAACATGGTTGCAGTTTGCTAAATCACTGATGGTCTTTTGTCTCCTTGTTCATGTTACTGATTCATGTCATCTATTGGTCTCTGTTTTGGTGCACGTCAGTGTATCACGCAATATCTGTGTTTTATCTCTTAGAAGCAAGGATAAGGTGATGCATGTTACTGCTGGGTGATGTTGCTGACAGTGGTGTTTGAATCAACTGTTCTAAGAGCTTTGGCTTGGGGTTCTAAAAAAAAAAACGACCCAGCTCAGAGTTTTACTTCGTAATAGCAGTTGCCATTTTTCCCCGCATTCACTCATTTTCCTACTCATTCCTGAATAGGGTGGAATAGTACTAGATAGATAATGTAATCAGTACTTTCTCTTCAGGAAAATGTAGTGTTCCTAGCCACTGCTGCTGCGTAGTAGTTTGAGGATAGAGCCATTCAGACAGTTATTTACAACCACCATTTAAAATGTTTTATCATTACACACTGTAGAGACTGTGATTAGTCCAGATTCCTGATGTCCTCTGTTCACTTCAGAGCTTAGAGCCTATGTATTCCATTACTTTGTGGTCCTTTTCTAGCATTCTTACTGCTCTGAATAGGGCAAAAATATAGCTAACCTCCAGACTTCTGGTGGAAGAAAGTATAGTGGAGACGAGATCCTCACAGAGGTACTTGGGTGGCTGGGGAAGAGTTTTATTTTTCAAATATGCCATTTCCTTCTCTCCTTATTTTCTGGTACAAATAGAATTTCCATTGGTTTTCATGACTGTCATCCAGTCATCCTATTCTGTCAAGTTTTACATTCTAACCTTTTTTTTGTGTGTGCTTTAAACTGCATTTGGAACTGGCTAATAAAGTCGAAACTTGAACCTCTGATACTACGAGCAGCTTACAGGGGAGCATGTTAAAGTTTCTCGTCATAGGGCTGCATGAAGGACTAACTGTTGCTTGTGAAAAATGCATGGTGTTGTATTCCAAAATCCAGCCAAGGATATGAATCCCTGTGTAGCTTGAAATTTTTTTTTAAATTAAAGTTTTAGTAGTTGTGATGGTTTCGTGCTCCATGTAAATGCAAATAGTAAAAAGGAGACATTGCTGACCTAGACAGCCTGTAATCAAGTATTCCACAGGTGCTTCCATTCTGTCTTTAAGGTGCTGCTTTGGGTTTTTTTAAACATTTTTGTTGGTCTAAGAAGTCATAAGGTATGTGGCATCTGCTGCAGTTATTAGACACAAGTTCTCTCTTTATCTGGCAGTAGTATCACAACATTTTTGTTGCCATAGTTAGATTTATTCATGGCTTCCCGGCACACACTGAAAGCAGCAAGAACTTCTGTACTAGTCCCTTTCAAAGTGGGCATTATGACCACAAATGGGGGCCAATACAGTTATCAGGTATGAATAGACTTGAGGTACATACAGCAATGGGCTAGGAGCCCTAGTAAATAAAACCTCTAGACTGATCATTACCAATACATGTCTTCTAGAGCTCTATTAACTTTTAAGGGAATTAGGGATCCAAAGTAAAGTGCCTAAAGTTACATGGTCTGACTCTTTTTTAAATGAAGCGGTTTTCAATATGACTTTGGGTTACTATCATGAGGCCTTCCTTTTTATTTTCATTATTTGTTACGTTTGGTATTTGTAAACTGTTGTGTGAAGCATGAATAGGCAGAATTCAAGCACTGAAACATATTAGAGAGATGTCTAAGAATTGGCATTAATGGCATTAACATTATTCTGACAGAAGAAATATTCACTTTATTGTCTTAGAGGGTAACGTCCCTATAGGGAGAGAGAGCACGAAGGCATAGACTACTCCGAAACTCTCATTCTTGAGGCTTTCTGCCCTGGGAGACTTAATGTGGAGAGTAGGCGTGTAAAACAAAACCAAACCCTAATAAAAGTAGCAGCTAATGTAAGCAGGGGAAGGGAATAAAGAGTCAGGCCGTTTGCCAGAGGAAGAGATGGATGTTTGGCTTTGTCACTACCTTGAAAAAATCAGTTTCCTGTTCTGAACTCCTCTTGAGGTGATAGCTCTAGAGGAGCTATCTGGATGGGGCCTGTCTATCTTTTTGCAGAGACAGAAATGATTCTTGTTGAAGTCTTTGTTGAAATTTGCATATAAAATCCAGTAGCTATGCTCAAACCTCTAGCAGACTGTTCAATCTTTAGTTGTCGGCTTAATCAGAAATTGCCAGTATCTATATGTGTTCTCCAGTATGCAGAGCTACCGGTGCTGGAAAAGGATCAAAAAAAATGCTAATAATACAGACTCTGTCATTTAAGAGCATTGTATTTGTGGCCTGTTAACCGCTGGCAGCTGTTGTGGTTATATGTAGGTGTATTCCTATTAAAATAACGTGCACTTTCTAGTTGGAAATGAACTCTAGAAATCAAATCCCTACTGAGAGGTAGAAATTGTTTAATTGAACATGATCTGTATTTATTACATTAATCACTAAAGCAGATCACAGATGTTTTATTCAGTGTAAGATTATTAACTATTGAATATCAGAACAGAGGTCTGGTATCGTGGAATACCTAATTTGAGAAAGCCAGTTGAAGTGTTTCGAATAATGGTGCTAGATTATTGGCAGTTTGCACTAGAGGGAGCCAGTCTTCAGGACACGGTGCTTTAATGAAATACAGTTCCCAGGAGGGTGCATTGGAGTGGAAACTTAAACACCTAGATGCATAGGTGCAGAAACTGAAACATTTTGGTGCGCGTTTCCTTCTGGTTCACTGCTTTTCTGTTGGAAGAGGCTGCAAACAACTGGTTGAGCAGTGCCTGATGCCCTAACAGCAGAATGACTCCCTCTGTGACTGTAAGCATCCATCATCATACAGAACCAGCTGTTGTTATATCCACCTGAAAGTGCTTCTCTTCCTCTGTTTGTGTGGCTGGAAGGAGCTGTCACTGTCATGCAAGGGGTGGTCCCAGAACTGTAGTCTGGTCCCCAGAGCTGTAAAGTTGGACTGTTGCCTGTCTTCATAGGTAAAGCTTGGCATTTTCCAGGATGCTTCCAAAATACATTAGCATAGACACTGGAGATGGTGGAGCATACTCTTGCACTTGAGCACAGCTGTAGTAGTTTTACTGTTACCCTTTTATACTCACTCTTATAGCTGAGGTTTTTTTAGTCACACTGTCCCCTACTGCAGTGAAACATCAGGGAGTTTTCAGTCATTCATCCCACATGGTTGGAGTACAACATGAACAGTGACATGTTACCCTTGAAAGTGATTACAGGTCTGATTGAAACATGTTGAGCTACAAAAGTATTAGGAACAGTAACAACTGTCAAAATAAGTAGATAGATCCTTGGCACTGCCGCTTATTATTTTTTAAAATAAGTTACTATGTTGTCAGTTTAAAAACATCAGCAGTGCTGATCTCTGGTAAACCCTGACTGTGTGTCCAAGAATTTACAGTAGAGGAGAAACATGAGGCAGAATAGAAAGGAAAACTTTGAAATCATATACTTCTATTTTCTACCAGAACCAGAAGAAGCAAAGGCACTGCCAAAGAATTTCCCAGTTAAGCAACTGAGGCCACTCGAAAGTCCACTTCAAATGAAGGTTTTCGTGAGTTCTAGGGTAAAAGGCTAATGTGTTTGCTTTTCTAAAATGTGTCCTTTCTTTTTATTATATTGCTGCCGGCTAGTTCACCACAGCTCAGGATTGTAATTGGCATATTTGGTCCTTTGGCTGGTGGAGAGTTATTGCAGAAGTGACAGTAACAGCTTTCAGGGAGAATGGAGCAGACGATGTACACAGCTGTCAGAGCCTGGTAGAGCAGAAGCTGCTTTCACTCTGGAGGCATTACTTGGCCACCTTTGCAGCCAACAGGGAAGTAACCAGCGGCAAGACTAAGACTCTGGCTATGAAAAAGTTTATTATTAGAGGTTTGGGCCTTTTAGTAATGCAGAAACATTAGAGGAGAAGTTTGAAAGATGTTCGTGAAATTAAGTAACTTTTTTTGCATGCAAAACCAATTTTTTTTAATTTGCAGACTAAGATAATTTTGTGGAAAATTAGGATTGATTCTGTACCCCCCCCCCCTTTGTCCCATCAGCCTGCGGGGGGTTTAACAGCA
>NW_010412071.1:42977-60554 GCF_000710305.1 Buceros rhinoceros silvestris | reverse complement strand
GGATTGATTCTGTACCCCCCCCCCCATTGTCCCATGCAGCCTGTGTGTGATTGAACAGCAGAATATATCAAATCAACATGCAGGGTTTCCCTTCTAAGCCCTTGCACCTGTGAAGCCTGGGATCTAATCATCACCTGGGTTTGAGAAGCAAGGCTCAAATTTGGGTTATGGTGGGAAAACCCTCCAAAGAATGGTGATTTGATTATCTTTATTGACTATAAGATTAATGGGCTTTTTAAGAGTTTATGACAGCAGAGAAACACTGTCTTGCATGTCCTAGAAAAGAAGTGGGAAGAGGGAGAGAGGTAACAGAATGAAGAAAGGTCAGAAAGAGTGGTTTGGATGAAGTGTGAAGGTACATCATAATGCACTGCCTGAAACAAACAGCTGTGTCAGAGTCAACCAGCCATTTCTTGATTCAGACCACTGGTAAGAATGAGTGCTTCCATAACCTAATAGGAAGGATTCCCTTGATTATGTTGAGAGGCACCTCAAATCTCCCTTTTTTCATGTTTAAATTAGATATTTTGGTTATATGTATTTATCCTTTCCAACATTTATCTCCAGTTATTTTAGTGAAGAGACCATTCTGGTGCAAACTTGTTGCAGTGGTTTTTTAAGAATTGCACAGTACGAACACTCTCAAAAAAATTTCAGTTTATTGAAATGAATAAGAATGCCATTCAGAAAAAAGAGAGGACTAGACAAAACCGAATTACTTGGGGTTGTCTATTACAGGCATCACACTGTCTAAAAAGTAGGCGCTGGGACCCAGGAGGATGCTCCAGGTCATCCATGTTAGGCAGTTAATTCTTTATGCCAAATAAGAGTCAGGCACTTCAGTGGACCATTCAGATGCGGAGCAGGGACCATCTTCATGCCAGTAGATACGTAGTTTGCCATATATCTGGAAATCTGCTTGTCTCTCGTCATCAGGTATGGGGTTGTGTGTTCGAATTTTTTGGGTGCAAAATGTAGTGTAGTCATGAATCTTTTGTCTGGTGTCCTAGTGTTTGGAACATGCTCCAGAATGGGTAGAGTTGAGTTCAAGGTTAACCTGAGAAGGGTTGGTTTCCTCATCCCTTCCCTGAAGTGCCGGGAGGCTATAAGCAGTTCACAGTTAAGGCGTATTCTGATTTCTGTTGAAGCAGATAAGAATGCCAAAATCACGGGTTAAAGAAGTGTCTGAGGAACTGGCCCAAAACAGAAGAGAACCTGGCTTCTGATCTTTGGTCCCTGGACTATTTACGTATTTTCCATGAGGCAATAGCTGATATTAGAACAGGGATGTTAGCACGAATATTAACAGGACAGTGGAAAAGTAATAGGCTCGTGGTTTACATACTGGTGATGGTTTAAAAATTTTTGTTTGACTGAGATGATGAGTACTTCAAATGTCCAGTAAGAACATTTTGGTTCAAAGAGAGTGGTTAAAAGTGAAATTTTCCAAGGAAATTAATGATATGCATCAAAGTGCTCTGTTTTTTAATGAAAACAAAAAGTTCATCTCCTTTATTTTTCTTTATCTATCTTTCAGTCTTGCCTTTTTGCCCTTTTTAAAGAAAATAGAAGAGCAAAAAGGAAAATGTCTTCTGAATTAAAAAAAAAATCTGGAAGAAAATTTAAATGAAAAAAAAAAAAGCATGTTTTCTAAACACAGTGGAACTTTGTGCCATAATGAAAATGAAGGCCCTGGTGACTTGGTGTCCTCTTACGTTTACTGTGGGGCCGATGTAAGTTTTGGTTGAACTTGGCCTAGAAAGGAGTCTTCTGCTCTACCTTGCAAGTGGAAACTTTCTCAGGCAGAGAACACAGGGTTAACAGACAGCTGGGTGCTGTTTCCTTATAGATGCGCTGCGTGTCCTTGTGGAGCTTGCCGGAGCCGTGCTAGCCCCACAGTCGTTCGTACCCAGTGTCAGGATGTGATTTATAGGCCTGTTTAAGTGAAGGCCATGCTTACTCCCAGCACAGCCATTTGTTTCACCTCTTACATTTTTTAACCACTTCAGAAGATAGGTAAAGCTTGCTATTGCTGACAGTTAGGGTTTTTTTCTCTGTAAATGAGAGCTGCTTTCTATCTGATTCGACCTAGAGAACAATTCAATATTACTAACAGCAGTGTAGATTCAAATGATGATCACGTTTTTATCTCTGTAATAATCTTCCCTAACATTTAGATAGCATTTTTAACAGTAGCTCTCACTATATCTTCATTTTGCCAATGGGAAGCTGGTTATTTTGAGGGTCTGCTGAAGTTGGCCCTAGACTAATATGATCCGGAGGACTCTTTTTAGTATCACAGCAGTACAGACTTCTTTTTCTGTCTTCTCCATAAAACCTGAGTTTCCATTGTCTTAAGGTGGTAATTTGCAATTAAACAATAAAAACAACTAAATTAATGTAATGGTGAATTTTCATTTAAATTATTCATGAAGATTATTTTACTTAAGTTACAAATATCCCTCATTTTTTTCTAGTGAATGATAAAAACTTTTATTTACCAGTAAAAGACTGGAATTCTTATCAGTTCTGGCTACCTGTAATTCCATGTGCTCAAAGCACTGGGGATTAAAAAGACAAAGTTTTCATAACTTCCACAGACAATCTGATCCCATGCTTCCCTAGTCATAGCCTTAGAAAGTTTTCTGTGTATTGAACCTTATTTCCCTTACTATGATTTGAGACATTTACCTTTTTCCTTGTTCATATTTCCCCTATGTTAACAGGGGGAAGGCTTGCTTTGCTGTTATGCACTAGCCTTTTACAGATTTGAATACTTGCTATCGAGTATTTTTTCCTCTCTATTCCAGATTTCATGTTATGTTTTTCTTCAATTTTTCCTGGCGGATCTTGAGTTCTATGTATTTGCTTGTTCTTGTTGCTTTCCCGTTGTCTGTGTTTTGTTTATACGTGCTTTTGTTGAGTATGGTGCCCAAAGCTAAATTTTTGGTATTCCAGCTAAGTCCTTACTGTAGAAGATATTCAAGGCTTTACAAATTGAAATGTCATCTCTGTGAAGGCCCGTATTAATCTAGATATCATTCAATTTTTTGTTCATGTGGCATAAAGGCAAGCATATAGCCTTATAATGTGCCATGATTGTGTATGTACTTGTACTTGCCAGCGATGATAATATAACATGGAGCCTCAAACTGAACATGCTCTGTACATCTCACTGGGTGTACTACAATGAGATGGAATTCTTTTCTGCAGGAAGAAACAGTGCTTCCCTTTTTTCCATTCCAGTGAGTATGTTTGAATGTAAAGCTGTGGTGTGTGCCCTTTTCGCTTGGCTAGAAATAGTAAACATCCTTCTTTTTTATGAGAAGCTGGCAGTTAGCTCATCGGTTACGCTCTAAAGCAAAAAGGGAGAGTCAATAGTTGTAATGTGGGTCACTGTCTACGTGTGCTTGTAGTTGCTGCGCTGGCATCGTGATCTGACTTTGCCTTTTAGCTATAGTGCAAGTTTCTATGTGGGCTCTGTCGGATCTAATACTGCCTTCAAGGACAGGTGAATCTATTATGATACTTGTACCTCTCTTCTCATTGCTACCTGTGTTGACCTCTCTATTCTCCAGATCAGGTGGCTGAATTCTTTACAGTCTTTTATTCATGTCTGTGGAAATAAAGGTATTTAAAAGTTTCTATGGATCTTTGCTATTGAAAGCCAAAAAATTGTCTGCCTGTGTAAAGCTGTGGAAAGTTTACAGATCGCTTCACCTAGGCAAGAGCTTGATCTCATATAAAAGTTTTGTGTTTGCTAATCAGGCTAGCCTGAAGGTGAGCCCGTTCATCAATTTTTTTGTGCTCTCTGGAAGATCTTGTCAGTAAGTCTTTTGGGCTTTACATAAATAAATGATGTGTGATCCACACTTCAAGTCAAGGAATGTTGTATGGCTGGCATATCGTTTTTTTGGAGCTCTGCCTTCAACTAAATGTGATGGAGGACAAGCTCTTGAGGAGTTAGTGTGTACTACTAATTCATGGCAGCTCTGAGAATCAGATACTAAGATGTTGACTGCTGAGTCTTAGAATGCCTGAAATTGCTATAATTTAACTGCAAAATGTAGATATTTGTTCTTGAAGATCCTTTTAGTGTAGTGGGTCTCTTGCAAGTCTCATAGCCCAGAAGTTCAATAATGGAAGAGTATATTGAACAGCAAGCAAATAATCTATTTCTTAGTTTTAAGCAGATTTGCCGGGCCTCTGACCCTATCACTGCATTACCAAACCTTCCTTCCAATTTCATACTTTATGGCCACAACTTTAGTTCTTCAGAAGTCCGTTTGTTTATCTTTGGTACCTTGTCTAAGTAAGAGGGAGTGAAACAGCCAGTTGAACAGCTGTCACTGTTCTGTCTGTTCTTTACCTATCTGCTGCTTCTTACTGACCTTATTTTGAATTCAGTTTAGACTTTCCATGTTTATCTGCACTGTATTTACTGACCTTTTGCCTTAGCTTTTTCTGCTGTGAAGTATTTTATGCCATCTTGAAGTCCAAATGCATTATGTCTGTTAGTCTGTCCCATCAGTTCTTATTGTGACTTTTTCACAGAAGTTAATCAGATTTGTTCAGCCTGACCTACTATCTCATGATTTCCTGTTGTACCTCTCCCTTCGCATGTGTCCCTTTATCATTTATGTCATTTACGTCCCTGTTGTAAGGACTGACTCCAACATACAATCCCATTTTCCTTCAGCGTTAGTCACCTTTGCTTCCCTTCTGTTTTGTGTACTGCTGCTAATGCTTGTTTCCTCTGCTTCACTAATTTTAATATTTACCACTATTCCATCTGTTTTACTTATTCCAGTCCAAGTCCAGCATATATTAAGTGAATAGGATGTCATTCAGGGTCCTGAATATATTGGTCCCCCCTTTTTTAAAGTAGGAGAAATTAAATCTCTTTGTATAACACACATCTGATCCATCAAGATACTTTAAATGTCCCGACAGTCAGTGGCCATAAGCAAATGAAAAATCTACTAAATTTAAACATAGGTACTCCCTAAGAGAACTTTGTTCTTCTTAGCAAGGTTAAAAAAACTCCTTATTTACTGATTTAATGCAGTTTTGTAGTACACAGCAATCGATTTAATAATTGTATGGAAAACAATTCATGGTAACACAGAGTCTTTAGAACCTGCCAAATCAGAGTATTTACCATAGAACTTGTCTGGGAACTTCACAGAAGCCAGAGTGGATCGTTTTCAAGTTGCTCTGAGTATGAAGCCCCTTTCTCTTTTTAAACAAAATAGGAAAAAGAAAAAAAAGAGGAGGTGGGGGGACACTGAGTGATGCAAGCCTAAGACAGAATTGATAACAATCCAGACAAGAGCAACAACAGATTGCCTTTGAGAAAACAAGACTTTGATTTTTCTCTCCACTTACAGACGGACAGAATGATCTTCGCAATAGTTGATATGCGAAAGTAAATTAGAAAATAGTGATATAATAAGACTCCAATTCCCATTATAAATGAAACAAAAACTTGGAAATATTTGCTTAGTTACAGCATCTGGCAGAAATTTTATAGTCTGTAGCAGTGCTGTCCCTCCAGGTTAAGAGTCATTTCTCTTTGAGGAATGTCAGATAAACGGTGGGGGTGGAGGAGATTGTGTTATCTAAACAAGGGAGTGAAAGCATCTGGCTGGAAATCTGTACCTGGTATGTTTTGGCCCTTTCTCATAGATGAGGCTTAGTATGTCATTTGTTCCAGGGTGTTCGCAAGTCCTCGTAAACTGCAGACAAATATGGACAATTTGCTCTGAGAATTTGAGGCGTCTTCTGAGTATTTCTCTTTTTTACCTACACTATTTGCACTTAGCTCTTTTTGTATAGTGGTTGTATGGTCTCATGGACTTTTTTTTTTTTCTGACTGCTTTAGATGTCAAACTAGCAAGATGCTTTTCCAGCTTATTGGTAAATCTGATTTGGAATACATTTTTCTTTCTAAAAAATGCCCCCAGAGGAAAGAAGATTATTGAACAATTCCATTCAGAAGATTAAATTTATTTCATTTCTTCCAGCTGCAAGGTAATTTAAAAATAAAACAAGCAGTTAAAAATATATTCCCAGTATTAAAACTTAACATTTTTGTCTAATTGATCAGTAAGTAATAGGTGTGTCTGCATTTGAAATTTTTCTGCCTCACTCGATAATTTTATTAGAGGGGGTAGCCTCAGATTGAAAAAAGTGACTGTCATAATGTTTCTGTACCACAAACACTAGGAGGGAAGAGACAAGTGATGAAAATAGGTATAGTAGTCTAGAATGTGCAGTAGTGAATGCTGTATGTTGAAACAGTTCAGTCTTTTAAGCAAGCAGAATAAATATCAGAATTTTAGATTGCAGTTACAAATCTAGAAGGATAAGTTGACTTGTTTGTTTGTTATCCTCTCGGTATAGGACAAATAGTGCTACAAGAAAAGTCCAATTGAAGTTGACAGATCAGAGGAGGTGATGGGAAATGGTTTAGAGGAGGTTCCTTTGGCCACAGAGTCTGTAGGAATATGTGCAGAACTGGGGAGTTAACTGCAAAAGATTTTGCCTCAAAAACATGTCTAATTTCATTTTTTAAAACCCTTCCAGTGGAGGTGAAACTGTCTTGTATCTGTGTATTATTTCTCCCCAGGAGGGTTTTATAATGGACATCAAAATAGATGAGTTGTGACAGCCACTTCCTGAAGTCAGCAGTAGCTGTTTGCACTCGGAGATTTAGTGACCATCACAGTTGCAGTGAGTTTCATGTATTTCTTTTCAGGTGTCTGGGTAGGATACGTTTGGTGCCAGTGATAAGCCTGGATCATTGTCTAAACTTCTTGCACTTGGAACAAATAAAACCCACACAACCCCTCTCCTTTTAGTTTGCCAGTTTAAATATAGGCTACTTTCACTTTCAACATGATTGGAGTATTTGACAGAGGAAAGATAATTTTTAGAAATTGCACCTTGCAGCCCAAAATCCACTGGGCAGATGAGATAAGCTGTGAGTATGTGTTGGATCTGCTTAGTTGTTGTCTTCTGATTGATCTTATGCTGGACGTTTTGCAAATTAGAATTCATTTCAACACTTCCCTCTCAATTCTTTGGCTATGCTTGTTTATTTCCTTGAGATGCTTGTTATGTTTCTCCTCACCTTTTCATAAATATCCATGTTGATATTCCTCTGGCATATGATGGTTTGGTGTTTGGGTGAGTCCTTTTTCATGTTGGCTTTTTTGTCACATCTTACTAAAAAAGTTGAATTTTTTGCCAGAATATTGCTAACTGTAGGTTTTTAGATCAACTGGTAATAATGGGTATTTTCCTCCCTATTGCGATTTTTGAATTCTCTTACATTTATTTCCTGTCTTCTCTGTCCTTCAATGGTTAGTTCAATAAGCAACAGTAACATAATTTTTTTCTCATAGTTGTAATTTCTGTTTCCAAGGAATTTCAGCTCCCTGTTCATGAGGTGATTAACGAGCAACTTGACAAATTCTTTACAATTCTAGAAGCATTTCTGGGTTGCTGTAGTGTGTTGATACTCTTTAAGCCCTCATTCTTTTAAAACTTGTGTCAAGGTGCTTGCGAATTTTATTATTCCAGACACTGCCTAGCAGTCACCATGACATTCCCATGCCAAGATCTGTGTCCCATTGCTGTGACTCTTTTTCAATGGTTGTTAAAATAGCAGTTGTTAATATTGTGATGTCAAATCACCTTCCCGCTTAACTGTGAATTAGAGACAACTTCATGGAATGAGAGTGAATTTATACAGATGTTGAAGACAGTCTTTTTATTGTTTTGTTTGAGCTGTCTCTCCTGTAATAGCTAATGACAGATATTCTTCCTGCAATGTGTTTTAGTCATTCTCTTCCTATATGTTCTCCACCAGATTGCCTGATTTTCCCTTTTTCCTTGGTCTTCAGGGCCGTCTTTCATTCTTTTGAGTATCAGGTCTGTTCTGAGAAGTTGGTGGATGCTGTACCTGAGAAAGTCAATGCAACTGGTATCTAAAGGCTGATGGACAAAATGCATTGCTGACAAGAACTCTGAAAAAGTTCTGGAAGACCTTACATGCTGCTGTACTGCATTCTGATGCACTATTAATGTCAGGTTTCTCAAAACAGTTACTGATGGGTGCCCAAACTGTCAGCAAACGGTACTTTAACTGCACAGTAGTATGTGGAAACTTACTCACTTGTCCTTTTTTCCCGTTATCTGGAGAGAATTCAGTATGTAAGTCTGGAATTATCCTATCAAAGATGACTTCAGTTCTGCAGCAGGCGCCTTCCAGTTCAGTGACAACTTTTCTTCTTCTTTTTTTTTTTTCTCTTCAGAGCTAACACAGTATCGGTTTCATGTGGCAGGGCCCACTTAAAATGCAGTGGCGGAACAGAACTATAAAGAATAGATGATAAGGCGAGAATGCCGAACATTTATTTTTCCTGGTTGGAGGATATTTTTCAGGTGATTTGGTTATTCATATTAGGTTTAAATTGTAACACCTTTTAGACAACAAAGACTAAAGGAACATAACAAATTATACCAGTTCTGTGAACTTTCCACAGGAAAAACAACTTTTTAAGCCTCCTTGAGAACTAGTATTTGGCAAGGGTTCTCAGGAGCATTTATTTATGGATGGTTCTTTTTTTTCTTTTTTCTTTTTTTTTTCCCCTCCCAGTAGAGAATGATATACTGTAGATGTTTGTTTATTACATAGGGTAATGTTTGATTAAGGTTAAATAACTGGCTTCAGTGTTTTTTAGAGAATTGGCCTGTAACTTAGTACTTTGTCTTTTCAGGTTTTAGGATGAATGGCATTCTCGTGTACGTGAGTTTGTGTTCTGCATTGAGATCACTCAAGAAGCCTTGGTTCCGTCAGTGGTCCCTGGATAATCAATTAGTTTTAGGATGGCTCTTGGAGGACCAATTCTATTTTCTGGTTTCATTACCTGAAGAGATGTGCTTGCTTTGACATAGGTAAACCATTTCCAATCCTGAGAATATTTCACTCTGGAGGGCAATTAAAGTGATACAGTAATGATCTTTAAAGAAAATCTTCCTGTATTAATTTTCTAGATGCAATCTCTATCTGGAAGAAGTCTGCATCAGAGTGCACCTATTTATCTTTCCTTTCCCGTTTGTCAGCCCTTGCTGATCTGACCACCTTTTTGGCCACTTACTTTTCTGCCTCGACCCTTTCAAGTTCTTGAATATTTTTAAAATCTGAAACAATGCAAACAAACTTCATACAAATTCTGACATTACTTTTAAAAATTTACTTTACGTGGTAAACAGCTGATACGTTTACACTAGGTTAAGCTATTAAAGCATTCTCAAGACACTGGAAATGTAAACGGAGAAGAAGGTCAATATTTGGTTTACTTGTTGCTGTCACCTACAGTTATCTTGGCTTAGGCACACTTACCAGAACAGAGTAAGTGACACTTGAACAGTTGTTGGTATCGTCATACCTGAACTCTGTCTCTAGTCAACAGATGAGCCCTTGCCAGCTAAGCCCAGTGCTAGTAAGCACAATGCAGTTTTCAGAATATTCCTAGACATTGTCTCAACTGACAGAAGATGCAGTAGTGCAGTAGTCTAGAGAAAGGCAAAAAAGACCAGGGTATGTGAGTTCTTTCTCGAGAGGTGGAATATAGGCATTTTTTATTCTTTCTTTCTTTTCAGCAACTAGCAGCCTTTTTGCTTGTTTTCAATCTGTTTTGATCAATTAGATGCGCCAAGATTTGGTTTGTATTTATTCTTTTCTTTGCACTTACGCTTGGTGAAACTTAGCATTTTTGTCTATGTGGAATGACATTTTCCATACTGCACTCACGGTTTTCACAACTATGATTATGGTTACTCTTGAATACAACATTCTAGTATTGCCATGCATGGCTTGCATGGTTTTACTGGCTAATAGTCCTTTGTACCATTATAGTTGGCAGCAAATCAGTTTAAGGTCCGTCAAGCGCTCTTCATCTCTGAAGCTTTGCTGTCTTCCCTCCCATTCCCTCTCATCTGGAAGTGGACACTACAAGCAGAACTGTTCTTTAAAGGTTCTTCAGTGTTTGCTTCTGGCTTTTCAAAACACTTGGCAGTTCACTTGAAAGGAGAGTTCTTGCTGAAGTATTTGTTGATTAAGTGGAAGTTCCAAATCAGAGCAGAGGCTTGAGTTTTTGTGCTTTTAGTCTCAAAAGTAGGATGTGATACAAGATACAGTGATAAAAGAATAAAAATGCTGGTTTAAAAGGCCAGTTTAATGTTTGGAAGGCTTGTGTATTACTGTAAGCTTTTCTTGAGTTCTTGGAATTCATCTCTTAACTTCTGGCAGTTAATTAAAAAACGATGTAAGTGCTATCTCTCTGTCTATCAGGATATATGAACAACAAACTTTGCCTCTTGAAAAGCAACGTGCACTGCTGTAGGCAAAGGACTTACTGTGTTATTATCTTGAGTAGCTCAAGCATAACATAAAAGCCAGTGCCTCAGCAATAATCAGTAAATTAATATTAGAAATTATTTAGTGTTTGTATCTGCTGCAGTTTTATTCTTGAAGTGTCTTTGAAATGTTTAATCTCCTTAGGTTCACTCTATCGGCAAAGGTTTTGAGATGTGACTTTTATTGTGACCCATCACTGCTTGAAGGCAGAAACAATTCTGTGTCGGTGATAGAGAAATTGGTTCTTGTCTCTTGGAGTTTGAGGCAGTAACTGACAGCCTAAGGTACAGAGTTAGATCACAGGAAGTACTAAGGTCCTAACTAGCAGACTGTCTTAAGTAAGTGAAAATATTCTTCTAAGAGGTGCACTGTTGTTCTGTAGAAAATGGCCATTCTTCCTTCAGTGCATGCGGCCAGCTCTACGGACAACGTTTACTCCTCAGCTGTATTGCTGACACATTTGAACAGAAGTGAAACCTGTGAAGTTATGCTTTCATTATAGTGCTACATATAAGATGGTTGAGGCTGAAAGTTTAGGAGCTGTCTGATGTAAGACCTGCTGAAAAGCCTAGCTATTGAAAGGTCTACTAATCTGAAGTGTGTGGGTGCTGCTTTACTGTGTTGCTGTATGGTCTAGAAGTCCATGAGTATTTAATGTATACCGGCTCTTTGGGAAACCACAAGAAAGCAATCATGCCCTTCCTTCTCTCCTCCATCTGGCTGGCTGCTGATGGTTAGCCCGTATGCTAAAGGACACTAGTGCCACGAAATTATTTACTGTTATGGATACTCATTACTGCCCAGGCTACGTGGTCATATACTGTTCAACTCAATATTCTGGTTATCAGTGTTCTTGATAGATATTTTTAGTACTTTTTTTTTGCCTTTAATTACAATCTGTTTTCCTCACCATTCCGTTATCTGTTTAAATGTTTTCAGGTCCAAGCTGTGGTTTTCCTGGAGATTTCCTTATTTTGCCACCTGTAGAGAGACACCTTTCATAGTGAGAAGTCCTCATATTTAATTTCCACTTTCCAGATTATCTATCCTCCCATAAATTATTTCCCTGAATGGAGTTGTGCTGCCTGACATGAGTGATACTCTTTACCATAAGGACAAATAGGTGTGAGAATCCTAAAGTCTTTGGGGGCATATTTCCAAGGTTATTTTAACATCTAGTTAAATATTCTTACTGTTTCTTCTACAAAAAGGACTCAACTGAGACACGGGGTTTGTTAAAATACTAGCCCTGGAATTAAACTGGATTTTTGGTTTTGTAATGTTTCTAGAGGGCATTTTGAATTGCTTTCCAACAAATCTGTCTTCATTTTTATTGTGTAATAACATTAGTAACACTAGTGACATAGATGGTGGATTCTCCATGCTCATGGTGATGAAAATTTGATTTTTACCACATTTAATGTGATCTCATTTTAATAAAATTATAAATTTCCTGAAAATTATTGGAAATCGAAATCTTCCCATGGATTTGGTTACCAAAGGGGTTGCTGTCTTATGTGGAAAGGATTTTCCCTAAATATTTTCAAATTCATTTATGCTTTTCCTTCATAGATTACTTGCTGTCTTCTCTGTTTCCAGTGAGCAGTATGCTGTGACCGAACCCTTTTCTCCAGTTCAGCATGAGATTGATTACTCTGGGTGTTCTGGGGGCTGCTTGTGTCTCCAGGCATAAATTCTGCTCTGCATTTTCTCATGCTGCTGCTTTTGGCACTGTGCTGCAGCAGTAAGTAATAGCATGGGGCAGGGCTTGGCATGTCATGCACGTAGCCATATGTCACAACAAATGGCTTTGCAGAAGCCACTGATAAGATCCACAAGGCAGAATTTTTGCTTTGTGAAATTTCTTCCTGGGCAGGAAACCTGGCCATCGTGTCTGGGCTGAAATACAAAACATAAGGCTACCAGTTGCTGTCATACCACTTAGAAAGTCAAAGGAAAAAATAGTGAAGCTTCTTTTCCTTTTTAACAATGGACAACTTTTTGTTCTAGCATTATCGTTACTATTTATGGTGGTAACAGTAAGAAAATAAGATGATGTGGGGAAAAATTAGAGGAACAAGCTTTAAAAATGTTTCTACTGTTACTGAGTTTGCTCTGTACTGAGTGGCTCTGTATGTGCTTGGGCACACCACTTTTGTTATCTAGGGCTCATTAGTACATCCTTGTCCCTCAATCAGGCTTCAAATTTGCTTCAAATATAAGGCAGCATATGCTTCCCTGGAAAGCAAGAGCTGTACAGAGAACTTGGTACAATCACATGGAAAAGGGTTGCAAGATTTGGGGATCTTAATCTTTTTTGGCTTTTCTGTTGAAGAACCACAGTTTGGGTGACAGCCCAATATAGTTCTGGTGTTAGGTGCACTCCTTGCTACTCACATCCCTATTACAGATTTTCACTTCATGCGTCTCTGAGACTCTGTCACTGAGAACTGTGATCGCTTAGGATACCAGCTGGTAACTGCTGTCTTAGTACAATTTACTCTGGTTAAAAGAAGGAGGCATGCTTCTTCTGCTTTTTTAATTTTTATTTTCTGTTGGAAGAAAAGGAACTGCATGAACACAGTGAATGTTCAGATACCAAGTCAATGGTCAACTGCTTCGTTCTGTTGAAATGGTGGCCACCCATTTTGCTGCTCCTTAGCAGAGATTTGCACTGGTCAGACAAGGAAATCTGGAAATTGCGATCCAGCTTCACTGTCTCTGCTTTCATTTCAATGCCTAAAGTGAGGAAGGGGAGGGGCGAGATAGAAGACACAAGTGTTGACAGGGAACTGAACTGGGATACGAGGTCACACATATTGCGTGGCTGCTGCAGTAGCAAAGTGGAGCTAGTATATTCCTAACTTCCAGAGGTCTTCTAGAGAAGAAATCCATCAACAGTCAAAACAACTGGAAGATTGTAGGTTGTGGTATTAAAGACTCTCTATGAAAGCTAAGGAGAAACTATTGTTCCTTCTTATAGAAGAAGAGTTGTGTTAGAAAATTCTGGGATTCTGTATTATTCTCAGAGCTTCAAGTTAGCCTGAGGTAGAGGAAGCAGGCTAACTGTTTTTTCATTGCCCATTGCATGCAGGGTGGTGTGGGTGCTAAGAAGGCTCTAGATTCAAACATTAATGTGTTTGGAAGTGAAGGTTGATAACTAGTAGACAAAATAGGGACACAAGGCAGCCTTTAGTGATGCTGCACAACGCATCATTTTAAGGAACCTGCAGCTAGCTCTGGCACTGGTCGAAGCTGGATTAAATCGCATTACTCCCATGACTAGTCAGTTCTTGGGAGGAGAGCGTTGTTGGGGCCTTCATGCTTTGTGGAGTGTGTTCTGGCTCACTGCTCAGGAGTATTACTGGTTTGGGTGATTACTGAGAAACAGCTTATGTGCTGGGGAGAGCAGGAGAGTCAGTCCGCGTGATGTAGATTAAGTCAGCACCTGACTAAGACAGCTTTATGACTAATCCTGTCCTGTTTGCAGTTCTGACCTCTGGAGTTGTGATCTTAGAGTAAGGCTAGCAGCTGAACTGCCATGTACAGTAGTGTCACAAGCTAGGCTTTCTCTCTTGGCCTTTATGGTAACAGAGCAGCACCTGACAAATACTGTGAACCTGTTAATTGCTACTGTGGGTGAGGCTAACAAAGTATTTAATGTTAGACAGTTGGATCTATCTGGACACATAGATTTTCCTTGGAGTGCTCACAACAGTACCCTTGAAAATATGTTTGTGTTTGGCTGTCACTGTGCATTAGAGAGAGATAACAGACACGTTTTGAGCTCTATGGTTTTTTTTATAACTGCACAGTGATTTCATTGCCATCATGCAAGCTAAGCTGGTGCTGTTTCCTTTTGTTCACTGAATAGTGACAGGGCTGCACCTTTGTATTTTTCAGGTGTAACTCTTTCATTGCTGCCAGGACAGAAATCATTATATACCGTGATGGGAGAGCAAGTCTGAGTATCTTCTAGTCCAGTAAAACACTATCTTTGCATAAGATCTTTGCTGTGAATTTTGATTACTAAAGTTAAATGAGATGAGAGTTCTAAGTCTAATCGTGGAGTCAGTCAATCTAAACTCAGTAAAAAGGCATGTGGCAAGAGGCAGGTAGTCCTCGTTTATGGAACTGCCTTTAATATGAAGACCAACTGGCTTTTCATCATTTTCTTTGAAGTAGGGGCTTCATCTGAAACACTACTTTTCTCTTTTCTTCTGTCCAGATTGTTTTATTTGAGAGTGTAGACAGGAGCTAATGAACTGAGCAACAAGCTCATATCTGTTTGGGAGACCAAACTTAGCATGGACAGGGTGGAGTTGTGTCGGCGGGGGGGAGACTGAAAATAGTGCAAGCCTTGCTCTCAGGAACTGCTGGTCATGGGAACTGGTAGACCTGATGTTAGTTGAGTCCAGCATATGATACAGGACAAATCTCTAAATTTTTTTTTTCCTTGATACTTATTCATAGTGCTAAGACTTGAGTAGCATGGTTCTATTGTAAACAGCATATCTGTTGCTGCTCCCTGGCTTTGCTACTAAACACAGGTAGCCTTTTTCTCATCTCTTGAGAGGGAACGCCCCTACTGCTGCTGGAGGAGCTTCTGTTGCTTTCTAATCACCATTTTTAATCAGTTGATGTTGTTATCATGTGGTACCCCCGATCACACCTTGTTTGTAACGTTTATTTCCTCTCTCCTTTGCACTTTCTTGCCTCTCCTCATTCCTATCCTCACTTCCCCTCGAGGCAAGGGAAAATACATTTACAAAAGTAGGGTGTCTCCACAGTTGATCTGGTTGTTGCTTTGGGCCATGAATGTCCGGTGGGTATGATAGTGAGCCTGTCTGGCTCTTGGAACAGTTTCTGTGAGACCGTGTGTTGCAGCACACCAAATATGATTTCTGCCTTGTAAACCACCTCCCAGGTTGCTGCATTCCTTCTAAAATTGGTGGTTGTGAGCGGACAAGAGAGAAGGGGAGGTAGGGAGTGTTTGCTAGTGAAAATGTGTCAGATATGGTGAATTAGTGATGCTACAGCCTATGGAAAATGATTTTTTCATCATCTATTGTATTAAATGGCATCGCTAATTGGCACTTCCTTGTGAAATGTCTACGACTGAATCAAATCAAACCGAGAAATTAAATTAAATCCTCCTTTTACTGCTTTTTGCTTGCTTATACATTCAGTTGGGCTCCTCTAAAGTAGCAGGGTACATCTAGGAGTAAAAAGCTATTGTTTTCTTCTAGAAAACACTCCCAATTTCTTATATTTCTTTCTCATCAAATATATTTTCTTTCACTGCCTGATTAGGTTTGAAGTTTTCAGCAATGCTGTGAAGATTGCTTGGGAAGAGACGGAACACTAAAAATTGTAGTTAAAAATACAGTTTTTCTGTAACTGTCATAACAACATTTGGGTCAATTGATTCTCAGCAGAATAATGACATCCAGTATGTAGTGAGAAATATTCATGAAGGAACCTGTGGAAGCCTAGATCTGCCTTGCTTCCCCAGTAAGTCAGGAAAATTCATTGGAGTCCTCTACTTAAGAAGAATTAAAAATAAGCCGTCATTAGAGATTCTTTTCACTCTGACTTGAGAACATTTGGAGTTCCTTTAAGTGTCAGTGAGTTTAGATTTGGCAGAACTCGAGTTCCAAGAGCGTTTTTTCTGCATATGCCCTGGGAGAAGGCCAGAGGAATTCAGAGAATATAGATGAAAGGCAAAATTGACGTACAAGGGGAGAGTAACAAAAAGAAAGCCGTAGGCATATGGGGAAGAATATAGTGGCTGCCTGTAGTCATTTAGGAAATGGGATGATTGAGACAACTGGTAAGTTACCTTCAGAGAAATGGTCTTAAGACGCTAATAGGTGTCACTTACATTGTGTCACGGGCATATTTAGTACCTGACTGTGTCATCTGTTTGAGTTGTGTGGAGTGCAGGACTGTATTTACTTGAGCTCTTTATAAAGTGCTTCCAACTTACTGAGCCTTGTTCAAATTATTTATATAAAGTGTATTAACTTTTCTTGAGATAATAAATGTGCTCTGCATTTGTATTATTTCTTGATAGGCTGTTGCAGCTTAGTCAGTGCGAAGGGATGGCGGCGAGGGAGGGGTTTTGAGCGCTCTGCGATGCAGGGTTCCGCGGCGGAGAGCTCACTTTCCCGGCAGAGCTGGTGCCCGGGCTGCCACGGGAAGCACTCTGCCGAAATGCCTAACTGACAGACAAACTAATTCTGCCTCTTGCCCTCGAACAGGAGTGCGATTGTATTTGTCTGGATGCTCACGGGAGGTTAGTGTAGAACTGGTCACTGGGTGTCACTGTTACACCGCAGGAACCTGGGCAAAGTGGGTTCCTCTGGCCTCCAATCACGAAGGCCTTACAGGCAGATGTGAAGCACAGCTGGCAGAGGCGCGTAGCATTGGTCTGACTGTGGAACCTGTTATACGTAAAGTATACACTGAAAGGGTGTTGGCATAGTCTGCCAGTAGTGCTTATCGACTGCCTGATGTTTCCTGGTGTGCCCCTGTTCGAGCTCTATGGACAGAAGGGCTGTTTTTCTCTGTGCCCTTCACAGTGTGGGGGGTGGTGGAGAGCCGCTTCCGGTCCTCTGCACCATCCGTGTTCCAGAGAGTGCAAACAGCATTCAAATCGTACAAAGCAAAACTGAAAGGGATTGCTAGAGGACATCTTACCCTAACCCTGCCCTAGGAGGTCAGTTATGTCCTATCCCTGGCACTGATGGGCAGCGTTCTTGGCAAACTCTTCCAGTACTTCATCACTCTTTTTGCAGAGTTTTCTTCATAACGAACCTTGGTATCTTTGCCTGGAAGTTAGTTGTTATGCCTTGTTGCGCCTAGCAGGAACTGAGAGTTAAACTCTCCTTTCTGCTTTGCTTCAGACTCTTAAGGGGTTGCTTTTTGGGTTTGGTGTACATTTTAAACGTTCATTTAAGCTAACAATCAAATAAATATATACATCAGGAGGGCATGGGAGTTTACAAGCTAGCCATGGCACCTTCACAAGCAAAATACTATACGACAGTTCTTAGAAAGTAAGAACCTTGCCCACTATTAAAGTGGTGATTTTTGTCTGCAATTTATTAAAGGGGGGGGGGGGGGGAATAAAATTATTCAAAAAT